>NC_142805.1:60448584-60643584 GCF_049724085.1 Artemia sp. Qi Xiang Cuo
AATCGGTTTATTGCTGTTTGTATACGGAGACAATTAGCTTCGATTCAGTGGAAAACTACATTTTAGTTATGTTTTAATAAATATTTAGTTGGTATTTTGGTTTATTTAGGTTTGGTTACTTATTGCATGCAGCCCGCTATACTTAACCCCCACCCCACCATCCCCCTAGTGTGCAAATATACAGCCCAAATTAAATATATGATTGATGATTTTATATTATTATTTTTTTTTAAATATGAAAAAAGATTATTGATATCGAATCTACACGGGCCAAAATCAATCCTTCTCTCCTTTGGCGTTTTCTGTCCTCTAAAAGCGATGAGTCTTTATCCGCATCTGCTATCCCTGATTCTGAGTGGTATGCATATTATAGATTCAATATATATTATTATATTATTATTATTATATCCTATCTATTTCCCAAGCATAGCGGTTGTTTCTACCCCGTACCTGTAGATCCAAATTCTCGAATGTGTACTGGCTGATAGAAAAGTACCAACAATTATAATAAAAGTGTATTTTGCACAATTTTTTTAAACTTTGAATAATAGAAAATCAAGCAATAAAAACAAACTTCGATTACAAGAGTGAATATCATAGAAATCTATGTTTGAAATTACTGGGGATCAGGATAAAGAAAGATAACCTACTGGCTGCTTTTGACTATTCAAACTCAGCAACATGTCAATGTTTTTTCCCTGAGCATTTGTTCTACCTTTCAGTTATTAAATAAAAAAAAAAGGAAACAGGTTTTTTAAACTGAAAGTAAGGCTCAGCATTGAAACTTAAAACGAACAGAAATTATTCCGTATATGAGAGGAATACGCTTCATACACGTTTTTCCTAGTATTTTAAAAACAAGCTTCTTATTCCTATTAAATAGCCCTTGTGTTTCAGGAGTTGTTTTTAAACAATGGGAGCTCTTTAAAGGAGGGGGTAACTCCCCTTGCATACGGTAGGATTTCTTTTTGTTTCAAGTTTCATTATGTCTCCCTTGTTTCCGTTGAAAATTTTTTTTTTATTTACTTTTTGGTTGTTATCCTTTAATACCAGGAAATCATCACTACAAATCCGTCCCTGCTGAAAATTCCGCCCAGATATTTTCTTGTGGACAATTTCGCCTAGAAATTTCTCTTATGCCTATTTTCATTTGAAAAAAAAGACTTGTCTTTCATTTAATTTTTGATCTTTTTCAAATCATGCCGGAAAACTCCTTCAACAGGAAATTTTTTATTGAAATCCCATCCTCCGAATGGAAAGTTTCTTCCACGGAAAATCCTCTGATGATGAATTTCTCCCGCGAAAAATTTCCACATGGAGAATATCTCCTGCGAAAAATTCCGCCACGAAGAATTGCTCCCACTGAAAACTTTCCCATGGAAAATTTCTCCCGTCGGACATCCCTCACTCCCACAAAAAAATCTCCCAGACAATTTTAACCTCTCTGAAAATTTACCCCGGACAATTTCCCCGGAACATCTCTAGATGTTAAATTGAATCGGCAAAGAGAAAGTAAAATAAATTTGATATAAGAGTTCTGGCAAATTCTCCCGTGTAATATTTCTTCTTATAAGTTCATCTTCCTAAACTTCCCTGCCCATGGAAAATCTTCCCCGTGGAAAATCCCCTTGTGCAAAATTTCCCTCCCTAAAAACGTCTGTTTACTTCCAAATAACAGAAACTATATGTAAACAACAGAAAAAATTCATAACTTATAGCCCTTCCCCTGGGGACCATGGGGGGATCATGACAATTTCCTTGGAAAATCTCTAGATCAAAAATTGAATTGGCAGAGAAAAATTATGACGAATTTCGTATAGGAATTATGACAAATTCTCTGGTGTAAAATTCCCCCTTGTTAGTTCAGCCCCGGAAACTTCCCTGCCCATGGGAAATTCTACCTGTGGAAAATCCCCCCACCGAAAAGTCCCCCTCTCCTAAAAAGGCCTGTTTACTTACAAATAAAAAATACTATACGTAAACAATAGGCAAATTCATAACTTAGAGCCCTTTCCTCAGGTTGCGGGGAGTCAGGTTATCTCCGGAGGAACATTTTTTCGATCTTTCAACTATGGTGAACAAAATGAATATCTCAAAATTGGGATCGGTTATTTTCAGGGAAAAAGGGCATGGGAGGGGGGCTATTGGCTCTCCAATAGCTCGGGTCACTTTAAAAGGGAACTAGAACTGTTATTTTCTTTCGAACGAGCACTTTCCCAACATTTTTGGGCCTTTGAATTGATGCAATCACGCTGGCGAAAGAAAGAGGAATAAATAAACATGCATCCGTGATTTTTATTCTGACAAAAAATACAAAATTCTACATTTACGCTAACGGGAGGTTAAAATCTTTACAAGCAGGGTTCTATGATATGCTGAATCTGATGGTACGCTTTTCTTTAAGATTCTTTGACTTTTTGGGGGCTTTCTCCCCTTTCCCAAAAATCACGCAAATTTTCTCAGGCTCGTATCTTTTGATGGGAACATTAAACTGAATGAATCCTATATATTTGGATTCAGCATAGAAAGCCAATTCTCTTTTACATGAGCAAGGCCTATCAGCTTAGAAGGCATTAATACAGCCAAGGCCTTTTGGGGGTTCTCAGCAACATTTGGAAGTCCTCCTGACTAAAAGTATTTTGAGTTTGAGAACAGGCTATACCAACTTATGGATACAGGTAAGTATGCTGTGTATCAGCAATCAGGAATAGTGCGGCACAAAGTAAAGAAATTAAATATAACAGTTTTGATAACAAAAAAAAACAAAGTAAGAAAAAACCAAATAATACTCATTATGATACTTTTGCGAACGGGCCTCCGAAAATAAGATAATCATAATCCTCACACCATCATAAACTATCAAATAACTTAACAACCAGACCACTAAACACAAAATAACAAAACACTCCACAAAATCATATAAATCTAAACTCAGATTACTACTATCCAATTCAGTTATTGATCAGCTCTCTCCCATATCACCGAACCATTTTTTTTTATCTCAAGCCATACGTGGGTTCCTTTATTTTTAACCCGAGAAGCAATAATCATTCCAGACTCCTTCATCTCTTTTGCTTTAGTGAGGAATCCTGTGCGTAAAGTGTTAAGTGCTGGAGGAAGGTCCGTGCAAATTCTTATTCCAGAGCACTTAAGCTTGGATACGTTTTTCATAACTAAATACGCTTCATCTTCATTCCTGAGCCTAATTAGCACTGGATTAACTGCCGGTTTAAGTGTCTGACTTCAATTACGGCGTCTATTCGTTATATTAACAGTTTTTCCACCTAAGCGGTAACATTTGTTAATTGACAAAGATGACTCAATTTTTAAGGTATTCTTAAGTAGATCTTTCACGTGAGCTTCAAGGGATTGATTCGGATTAATATCTGTCGGTAAGCCGTGTATGATCAAGTTTAAACTTCTTTATTTTACTTCAATTAGTAGCATTTGACGGTCAAGCAACGAGTTCTTCTGCTTTTGATCTTCCAGTGACCTTTCTAATTTGGCTATTTTTCTATCTCTTTCTAAAGCCTCATTCTTTAACTCCTGTATTTCAGAAGACAAATTGTTAACTGCAGTTATTAAATAACCCTGCTAACTAAGTACTCGGTTAAATTTTTCGTTTTGGAGCTCATGAGCTTGGTCGATCTTGTCTTGGGATACGGGAATATTCATTATACAATTGGGCAATATGCCCGAACAAATTTTTTTTTTTAAACATCAATAAAAGAGACGTACTCGCAAGGGGGGTTATCCACTACCCCCCAAAAAATAAATAGAATGTGTTGTTGAAATAAACTTTTAAGTTGAATGAATTTCAGTTTAGGTATCCAGTCCTTGTGTAATTCTAATCCTTTCAGTCCTCAAATGTTTTTCAAGTAGGATAGTTATCAATTTCATATTCTGGTCTTCAGAGTACAGGTGCTAGATTCATACTGAATTCACACACGTATTCTTTTCCCTAGATGTATCCAACATAGATTTTGAGATAGAAACTTTTGTTAAAAATGGTCTAAAGAGCATATAGCAATGTCCTCAGCGTTTACATAGCCCATAAAAGCCCTGGGACAAGGGTTGTAAGTTATGTCCCAGGGGCGTATAATGTTTTATGGAATGGGTAGTCGTATATACTTCATATGGGGTTTATTTGATTGAGGTTTAGTGCACTTTATAAGAGTCAAGTGATTTGAGTGCAACCCCCCCCCCGCACCGATAATTTCTAACAACTAGCAGCCAATCAGAATTCGTATACATCTATTTTGTTCCGTTTTGTTCTAAAATCCATTAATAATTACTTTGGTGATGTCACCCCCCTGGTTCAAGGGCAACCGAGCATACCTAGTGCTCCGCAAAGTCGCTTGACTCCTGGATTGTACCTTTTGACATGCGCAAGAAATACTCCGATTGGCAAAAAGCTACCAAAAGAAGTGAAAATGCTGACCCTCATGCTGACCATACCAGTCAAGCGGAACTCTCGTAGGAAGATGAGCCTTAAGGACTTTTACATGTTTTATGACTTTCATTTATGACTAGTTCATTTCTTATGGCTGAACTAAATGAATCTTTTGCATTATATTCGATGTTAACTAACCACTTTGAAAGAAGTTAACCAGTCGTAAAAAAAACTAGTTTCTGCGATTTCAAGATGGACATATTATAGACAAATATATGGACATAATTTGGCTGAAAAGGACACATTTTTGGATTCTCAAGGGACATATTTATTGACCAAAAAGTTGGCAACCATGGACACAGCATACCAGTAAGATAGAAAAAAAATATTGAACACCGAACACCACTTCCTGGAACGCAGACGTAGTGAAATCACCAAATCTTATGATAAATCACCAACGGTGGCAACCCTAGTCATGTTAAGCGAAAACACTTTTAGATGAATGAAATTATTGCTAACTGAAACCTGAAATCAGCGTTATCATTTTTCAAGGCACGTCAGCTTTTCAAAAATTGTTCATTGAAAAAATACAATTTCAAAGAACATTTAATTTTGAATCAGATTTGAACACCCGGAATGACGGAGTAGGTACTTATAATGACTTATCTACTTTTCTTTTATTTTTAACAGCACCCCAAATAGTAGGTTGATTATAAAAAAGCGATTGGTAGCTTTAAAGTAATAAGTTGGATCAATTAGTTTATTCTGCAAGTAAAAGTGCTTTCATGCTATTAAATAAAAAAAAACAAGTTTTTTTAACTGAAAGTAAGGAGCGACAATAAAACTTAAGACGAACATAAATTATTCCCTATTAGATTGGGGCGGTCCACGCCTCACCCGCGCGCTATTTAAGCTAAATTTTTTCATTTTTTAAAAAAAAATAGAGTGGTTTGACATAAAAACTTTAGCTTAAAGACCAAGGCGTTGAGGACGGGACAGCCCCTTTAATATAGGGAATAATTTTTGTTCGTTATAAGTTTTAATGGCGTTCGTTACTTTCAGTTAAAAAAAACTTGTTTTTTTATTTAATTTTTGAACGTTTTTGAATAAATGCAGGTTTTGATCTTGGCTCACTGTAGGCCTACATTAATAATTAAAACAAAATTTTCATATTAGTTTACTTTTATTTGGTTAAATGGCTTTCTCGAAACTTGTTTAATTTTATTTACGAACGTTTTTATTAGTAATAAATATTTGTAACTTACGTATTAACTTACGTAACGAACTTCTATATTCATATGTTTTTAATACATATATTAGGGGGTTCGCCCCCTAGTCAATACCTTGCTCTTTAAGCGAAAGTTCGAATTTTGTTCCAATTCTTTAAAAATGACCGCTTAATCACAAAGGCCGTTAATTAGAAAAAATAGCTCTTATGAAAGTGCTAAAAAATCTTTGGCTTAAAGAACTAGGCATTGACTAGGGGGTGAACCCAATCACATATGTAATATTTTCTGTTCGTTTAAAGTTTTGTTGTTGCTGCTGTTGCAGTTGAAAAACTTGTTTTTTTTTATGTTTAATTTCGGATCTTTTTTTAAATAAAGCTGGGAAGTCCGGCGTCCCCTTCATAGCAATTTCCCTTCCCCCCTGAAAACTTCCTTCATGTAAACATCCTCCCCCATAACCTCCGACCCCCCGCCCCCGACCATTAAAAATAACCCCTGAAAACGTATGTATGTGTCCCAATAACCAAGGCTAAATGTTAACATTAGGTAAAGTTAATAAATTTAAGCCCTCCCCCCGGGAGCTTCGTGGTATTAAGTCATCCTAAAAGACATACTCATGATATTTTCGAACATGCTCAACAAAATGGCTATCTCAAAATTTTGATCAGGTGACTTTGGGAGGAAAATGAGCGTGGGAGGGGGCCTAGTTGCCCTCCATTTTTTTGGTCACTTAAAAAGGGCACAAGAACTTTTAGTTTCAATTCCAATGAGCCCTCCCACGATATTTTAGGACCACTGGGTCGATACGATCACCCCTGGGAAAATAAATAAATAAATAAAATAAACACGCACCCGTGATCTTTCTTCTGGCAAAAAATGCAAAATTCCACATTTTTGTAGATAGGAGCTTGAAACCTCTACAGTGGGGTTCTCTGATACGTGGAATATGATGGTGTGATTTTCATTCAGGTTTTATAACTTTTAGGGGGTATTTCCTCCTTTTTTCGAAAATCAGCCAAATTTTCTCAGGCGCGTAACTTTTGATGGGTAGGATTAAACTTGATAGAACTTATATATTTGAAATCAGCATTAAAATATAATTCTTTTGATGTATCTATTTGTATCAAAATACCGTTTTCTAGAGTTTCGGTTACCATTGACCCGGGTCGCTCCTTACTTACAGTTTGTTACCACGAACTGTTTGATACATCTTTTAAAATGTCTTGAGGGGCTAGTAACTTAAGTTTTAATTGATACGTGGAATCATGGAAGAAGAAACGTTTCAGAAACAGTCAAACGGTTCGTAGTAACGAATTATAAGTAGCCTAACAAGCAATGAGGGTTAATAGTAACCGTGACAGTCTAAAAAACGAAATTTTTAAATCAACAATTATATTGAAAGAATTTTTTTATTATGCTGATTCCAAATATATAAGATTCATTAAGTTTAGTGTTACTTATCAAAATCTACGAGCCTGAGAAAATTTGCCGGATTTTTGAAACAAGGGGGAAACACCCCCTAAAGTTAAACGAATGTTAATGAAATTTACACCATCACATTGAGCGTATCCAAAGCTTCTCCCGTTGAATTTTTAAACGCCATTCTAAAAAATAATTGAATTTTGTAGTTTTTGCCCTAATAAAATGCGAACGTAGGGTTTATTTCTTTGTTGTTTTTTTTTCTTATTTTTTTTTTGGGGGGGGGCTGTTTTTTCATCCGGAGCGACCGAATCAAAAGAAAATTACAATAAAATCCGGCAAGGACTCATTAAAAAGGAAAATAAAAGGTCTAGTACTCTTTTTAAGTGACCAAAAAGATTAGAGGGTAAACTAGCCCCCCTCCCACGCCCATTTGCGCCCAAAGTCTTCTGATCAAAATTTGAGATAGTCATTTTGCTCAGTATACGCAGATTATAAATAATACACTTTAAAACTAATTCTATTATTAAAGGATAGTTTGTAATTTTAAATTTAGCCGAAAAAAGATCTTCGATTTCAACTGGATTAAAGATTCGATCAAGAGGACTTATGATCAAGAGCAAAGAATCTAAGGATCTAAGAACTATGTATTTGAGTATGTCTTTCTCCCCCACCGCCCCGGGGGAAGGGGTACAAGCTATGAACTTTGCCCATTATTTACATTTAGGCCTAGTAATTGATATTGGGAAGCATACAGATACTTTTCGGGGGGGGGGATTGTCGTACATAAGTGTTTTAGGGGATCATGGTCATATCCAGGGGGTTAAGGGGTTTGAACACCCTGCAATTTTTAACCGCCTCGTAAAAAACTAAAACAAATGAAAATAAACAAATTTTTATGCGTTTTATGAATTTTCTTGTGACAACCCCCCCCCCCCAAAAAATAGTTTTTGACCCCCCCCCCCTCCGAAATTTTGTTTGATACGGCACTGCATGAGAGGATCTTTTCACGGAGGAATTTTTTGTGGGGCAAGGGATTTTCTATGGAAAAGGGTCTGGATTTCCAGGCGTTATTTAAAAATAATAAGAAATTAAATAAAAAAAGGGGTACTCCTGTATTAAACGCACTCTTTTATATACTGCTAGTTTGGTTAATGCTAATGAAATAATATAAAATAGGATGAATGCATAATAGTTTAGAAACAAATTTGGGCCATATATTTACACATTAAGGGGGTGGGGGGGGGTGGGGGGTAAAGTCGAGTATATATTATTACGTAGCCTAACCGAACCTATGTACCTGTTCCCCCCCAAACCCCCCAAAAAACCGGTGCAATATAATATAAACAATGAAAACCACGCTCTACATTTTCTTACCCTCTAGCGGGGTCTTTAATTAACACTTTAAAACCAGTTTTTTAGTCACTGGTTCATACAGGTGTTTCATACAGGATAACCAAAAAAGTCGTTTTTTCAAATGAAAATAAGGAGCAACATTAAAACTTAAACAGAAAATAAATTATTACGAATATGAGAGGATTGCCCTCCTCGATACCTCACTCTTTACGCTAAAGTTTTGTGACCCTTTAAAAAAAGATTAGGTACTGTTCTATTAGCTGTAAGCCACTTTAGAAGTGAAGTTTGGTTAATGCTAATGAAATAAAACAAAATATGATGGAAATAAAATAGTTTAGAAGACAATTTGCACATTAGGGGGGTGGGAGTGGGGTGGGGTGGGGTGGTAAAGCATAGAATATATTAAATGCGTAATCTAACCTAGGTACCTTCCCCCCCCTAAACAACTAAAAAATTAAAGTTTAAATATTGTAAACACAGTGAGAAACCACTGTTTGCAATCCAATTCTCCGTTGAAAGAACCTGTTTGGCTAGTTTCTTTTATCATTTATCTCTCGCGGTTTACAGCTAATAGAGCAGCACCAAGGATTATTACTTTGATCGTTATAAAGTTTACCAAACGGCCCTTGTGTTTCATGAGACATGAGGAAACTTGAACAAAACGTCAAACTTTAGCGTAAAGAGCGAGGTATTTAGGAGGGAGCAACCCCTGTCGTATTCGTAATAATTTTTGCTTGTTTTAAGTTTTAATCTTGCCCCTTAGTTTCAATTGGAAAATCTAGTTTTTTTTTTATTTAATATACATATAAAGGAATTAGGATTTTATGGTAATTCCAAATTACTCTATGTTTCTGCTTCTATATTTCAATTATATGCGTTTTACTTATTACAAGTCTTTTTATGTGCTAAAATTAGTAATATGATATAACCGAAAAAAATTTGCATAAAATTATGTTATTGCAAAATGTACAATTAAACTATTTATAATTCATCGTTATTTGTGAAATTTGATGTAAAGTTTGAAACTATTTTTGTTCTAAATAATTATAAATATTTTGCGAAAACCAAGTACTATTATCTATGAGAATTATTTTTATTTATTATAATTTTTGAAAAGCTGACGTGCCTTGAAAGAAGGTAACTCTGATTTCGGGCAGTGTGGCCAGATTGGCTTATTTTACGCCAAACTGGCTTATTTTGTTGGCGACTGGTGTGAAAATTTTTGGAACTGGCTTGTGGCTTAAAACTTGGCTATTTTTATTTTGAACTGGCTTATTTCTTGACGTGATTTACTTTTTCGGGAAGAATTTATATTTTATGGCAATTCATCCGATTTTCGAACGGACGAACGAACGAATGCTCACGAAAGGTCAAAATCACGTTTTAACTCTATGGTCAAAATGCGAGATCTAACCGCGGCACTGCGGTGAAGTTTTCAAATCCTAAGAGACACGTGGCTTCGTAACAACAGCATAAAAAGCATTAGCCATAAAGTCATGGTGTTGAACTACAGCTGAAGTTACAGTATATTAGCTGTTACTTATTAGTATAGAATAACGCCAGGAATCAAACTCATAACAGACATGTCTGTAACATCTACAGATCCTGTTTAACTGTTTAGTTCATGTGAGTTGTCCAGGAGTCGTCATGCTGTCGTCATGCACACTCCAGCTATTTTCTGTGGTTTGTATCTCTGTACAAACAGATTGGGTACACAGCCTAGCCGACTGGGTCCACACCCCAATATATTGGATACCCCCATACCCGTTTTCACTTTTTGTCTAGGTCTATTCTGAGAAAATACATTTAGCCTATTTATATTTGAGGTTTTCTTTGCATCACTTCAGTTTAAATATGCTCAAAGGAAGAAGCAAATTGGCCATTGGTTTTCTCAGAATACATGCAAAAGTGAAAATTGTTATGGGGCAGTTGGGGATATTAATTGTTTTATGTACTACCATCAACATAATGTACTACTTCACCCCTGCAGTAGTAGGGGAGACTGGGGTACCTCCGCACACGGGGCACCTCCAGACATCGAACCTGTTGGCTTTGCTATCTAGCGGAAAAATTGGAAAAAAATCACAAAGATGTGCCATTTTACTGTTCATCTTGGAGGCAAGATGGCACTTCCATCAAATAGCATAGCAGTGAGTCAGTCGGTAATAAGACTTTAAAGATACAGCTGCCAATTGTTTCGCGTGATGATAAAAGTGAAATAGAGAGGTAAGTTTTATAGATACATTTAATGTAATGTTCTAGGAACAAGCAAAACGAACCCAAATATGCTTCCTCTACATAAGATTGACGTAACTCTAGGTGTTCTTTGGTTATGACTCTTTTCTTCTGAAAGGCTCCTTAGGGGCACCTCCGGACAATTTTTTTGGGGCAGGTTTGGACACTGTCCGGAGGTGCCCCGATGATTTGAGCAGCCATTGGTGTTTTTTTCTTTCATTTTTAAAAGGAAAGGAAGGATTGATGATATAGTTAGATGTATGAAAGAAGCTGAAAAAATTGCGGTTCCCGAAGAGCGTATTCGTATTAAAACGCGAAAATCTATATGGGCTGCCGATCCTGAATTAAAGAATTATAAAAATAAGGCAAAACTTTGGCTGCGAATTTGGGTTGATTGTGGTAGACCTGCGTCGGGGTCTGTTGCGGATATAAAGCAGAAAACAAAGAATGAATATAAAAAGTACCTTAAATCCATTCGTTATAAGGGTATGGAATTTCCAACATCTAAGAATGATTGGTCTAAATTGATTAATTCTGAGAAGCTGGATAAAAGTGATCTTCATAAAAGTGATTCGATTTCTAGTTCAGCTTGGTATGATTATTATTCGTCAATTTTTTCCAAAATTAACTTTTTCGTGCAGTCACATTATTCTCGGTTACTTTCTAAAATTCTTCCGCCTTCGCTTCATCAGGGCCATATTATTCCAGTATCAGTAGCTGCTGTTGAAAGTGCAATTAAGCAACTGAAATCTTCATCCGTTGATATTGATGGTATTAGTGCAAATAATATAAATCCAAAGTGTGTTGTTCTTTTATTTCATTTGCAGTTGTTGTTCCAAATGTGTTTAACATCTTCGCTGGTTCCGGATAGCTTTCTTTGTGGAACTGTCACCTCAATATTAAAACGAGGAAAACTCCCTTCTCATTGTTCATCTTATCGCCCTATAACCACTGCGTGTAACTTGAGTAAAATCCTCGAATATATTTTACTTCCTCATTTAAATGAAAATATAAATTTCGGATCGAATCAATTTGGGTTTCAATCTGGTATTGGTTGTCAACATGCACACCGTGTTCTTTCTTCCGCCCTTAAGAATAGCCTGGCTGAGGGGTCGCCACTTTATATATGTACTTTGGACCTTTCTAAAGCTTTTGACAGTGTAGTCCATTGTCAAGCTTTTTCTCCTTTTTTAATAACGGTGTAAATCTTTCAGTTATTTTTCTTCTTCGTTTTTGGTATGAGAATTCTTTCCTCCGAATTAATAAATCTGGACCTCCGTTTGTCCGTGTACGTCAGGGTGTCAAACAGGGAGGGGTTTTATCACCTAGTATATTCAAAATGTGTATTTCTGGTATATTAGATGAAATTAGATCAAAATATTTCATTGGACTTTCAGATGTTTCTTATCTTGCTTATGCGGATGATCTTCTACTTTTATGTAAAACTAAGCAAGGTCTCTCTTTTATGGTCTCAAAAGTTTCACGTTTATTTTCTAAAATTGGTCTTTCTCTTAATGTTGAGAAATGCGAGTTTCTAGTTTTTAATGGTCCGACTTCCTCTAATGTTCCCTTAGTTTGTCGCGGTTTTTCTATACCCTCTGTTTCCACCTTTCGGTGGTTGGGTATTACTGTTACTAATTCAATTTCTAGCTTACGGCAGTGCACTGTTCGTGATGTTCAAAAGAAAATTCAAATGGGATATTCTAAGATTGTTGCCAATCGAGGGAAGTATAATAGACGTGCATTGGGTAGGCTATATTCTACATTCTGTGATCATTCTGTCCTTTATCTTTCTGGTCTTTATCCCCTTCTTAAGAAAAAAGATGTTAAGCAGATCCGGTCTTTTTACTTCAGATATTGTAAATTTTTACTTTATCTCCCCCCCTGGCATAGTAATGGTAAGATAACTCGTAAGTTTGAAGTCCCTGATATAACAGCAAAGTTGGCCGTGCTGCATGGAAGGCTGTCGGATTCAGCTTTTTGTCGTTTTTCGCCTCATCATCCTTTGGTCCGTCTGTTCGGTTAATTTCATTGTAGTGTACTTTATTTCATTTTCTCTTTTGTCTTTTTTTTTTTTCCTTGTGTTACTCCACAAGTGTCATAACTTGTTATGACGCGGGTTAAAAATAAATTATTATTATTATAGCACCTAGTAAGTGCTTAATAACTGAGTTTTACTGAAGGCAGCATTTTTCTTTCCAGAAATGGTGCGAAATTATATCCCTACTAAGTCCGAGCCAAACGAAGAAACTATCAAACAAGGGCTAAAAGCCATACAAGATGGAGATTCGGTCAGAAAAGCGGCCAAGACCCATGGAATAGCTGCTTCAACATTATTTGATCGCTTGAAGAAGTCAAAATCAGCCAACGAGACTAGTGTGGATGAAGGAATAGCCAGATCAGCCAATTTGAAACGAGGAAAGTATTCCACCCGTCAGGTTTTCACTGACGATCAAGAGGAAAAACTTAAGACTTACCTTCTTCGTTCCTGCGAACTTCACTATGGTTTGACTTTAGCACAAACTCAGAAGCTGGCATATCAATATGCAGTGAAGATGAGGGTCTCTTATCCCAAGAACTGGGATGAAAAGTGTGCCGCCACATATGACTGGTCATATGGATTTATGAAGCGTCATCCAGAGCTGAGTCTTCGGAAACCTGAGAACACCAGCCTGGCCAGGGCTTCAGGATTCAATCCCTTCAATGTAAACTCGTTCATGAATAATCTTGAAGCTTTATACAATCGGCACCGCTTCACACCTGAACGAGTGTACAACCTAGACGAAACCGGAGTAACAACTGTCATGGATAGCCCTAAAGTCATAGCGAAATCTGGTATAAAGCAAGTGGGCAGGGCCGTTGCTGCTGAGCGGGGGGAGTTAGTTACAGTGTGTTGCATCGTTAATGCCATTGGGAACACCGTCCCCCCAGCGTTTGTGTTCCCACGCGTGCACTTCAGAGAACACATGCTCCATGGAGCACCACCTGGTAGCCTTGGGTTAGCTTTCCAGTCTGGTTGGATGACTGGACCGAACTTCTTAGAAGTTATGAAGCACTTCGTCAAGCACACTCGATGCGACAAGGAGAATCCGGTGTTGCTCATCCTCGATAACCATGAAAGCCATATTTATTTGGAGGCAGTTCTATATGCAAAAGAGAATGGAGTAGTGCTTCTCACATTTCCGCCACACTGCAGCCACAAAATGCAGCCCTTAGATATATCTGTCTATGGCCCGTTCAAGGCGTATCTGAGGGCTAAGTTCGGCGAGTGGCAAACAAACCATCCACACGAAAGATTTCAAATAACTCACACCGCAAACCTAGTTGGTCAAGCTTATCCCCTAGCGTTTACTCCGAACAACATCACATCGGGCTTTTCAAAACCAGGAATATGGCCATTCTCAAGATCAGCGTTCACTGATGCAGACTTCATCGCCGCTAAGGTCTCAGACAGACCAAACACCGCTGGAGAAGTAACTGATAGGGTAGAGTCTAGGAATACTTTGGAAGCAGTTGCTGACCCTGTCCTGAATTCCTCGGCCTTAGAGCAACCACCAGGGCCCAAACATGATGTCAATCCAGAAGACATTTTTCCATTCCCGAAGGCTAAACCAAGAAAGCTAACTGTGAATAGGGCTCGAGTTGGCAAAATGAGAATTTTAACGGATACGCCAGAGAAAGAAGATCTGGAGAAAAGAGCACAAGCAAAGTCAGCAAAGAAGACTGGTAGGAAAAGAGTAAAACTGGCAAAGAGCAAGGAGCAAGAGTTGTCAACGATAAGAGAACCTTCCTCCCCTTCGGAAATCTCTTTCCATGACTCTTCAGATGAAAGCCTCCATGCAGGGTCAGACTGTGAAATACCTGAAACTGAAAGTGAAGTTTCATTCATTCCAGAAGAGATCAAGGTTGACAAATTTGTGCTAGTGAGGTTTCAGCTTAAGAAAGATTTTGTTCTTTATGCAGCAAAGATCTTGGAGACTGATATTATGAACAGGGAGTTTCAGGTTTCTTTTCTACGGAGAAAGAAAGACTCTGATCGATTTCACTTTCCTGATATTGAAGACAAGGCATCGGTGTCGTTTGAAGATGTCGTGAAGAAGCTGGAGGTGACTCGACACGGTGGAACTGCTCGGGTCCAAGCTACTTATGTTTTTGCAGGTCTTTGGTTGGATCATATCCGCTGAGTGATTTAAGTTTGATAACTATGAACCTTTTTTCTTTTCTATTTACTTTTGTATCCTATATCTGAAGAATACAGTATCTGAAAGCATGTCCGGAGCTACCCCCACACCTGTGCAAAGCTGCCCCTATATAGGGGCAGTTTCGGACATTTTGTGGACCCAGGGAAAACGTCAACTACTTAGCAGCGCTTGCATATTTTCGCTTTAACTCTGTCCAGGCTCTGTCCAAGTGGCTAAGCTATGCTGGTGCCAAATAAGAAGTCCCGATAGCGCGCACAAGCCGAAGCAGGTAACTTTGATTAAAAAGTGCACGGAGGTGCCCCAGTCTCCCCTACACCACAGGATCTGTACCTAAGAATTTGAGTGCTACACTCCACAATCAGTACTACATTAAACATGGCATAGGTCCTACTCTGCTATATATGGAGTAGGTCCTGCTATGCTCTATATGGAGTAGTACACTTGGTTAGATGTAGGTATCAAATTCTGAGGTACAGATCTTGTGGTATACTACTACAGTGGTGAAGGAGTACATTATATGTTGATGGTTGTACATAAAACAATTAATCCCTAACTGGTATGGGGGGTACCCAATGCATTGAGGTGTGTACCTCAATGCATTAGCTACCAGCAAATTGGGTACATGCCAAAGAAAAATAGCTGGTGTACATGACTGGTTTGCACCCCCATTTTTAGCAGTGATGAGCATCAGCTTGTGACATAAGCAAACCTGAAGCAATCAATCTTGTTTCAGACTCACTTTTATTCATTTTTCCCAATGTATAAGCCTATAGTTAAATACTAGAGGAATTTGTTATATATAATATAGGCTGATAGCTAATATGTAATAAAGTACCATATAATACTAATGAAAATATCAGAAAGAGATATATAAATACAGGAGCAGGATAAGTAGATGAGTTACCCTTGCTTTGATGTCTGATTTCTTTGTTACTGTTGCTGTAGCCTACGCCTATAGGGTAAGACTCCTAGTGATTAGCCAGTGCCTAATCTGAGCTGTATCTCTGATTAGAATTCAGTATGTCCTTTACCATGCAGCTGAGGCTTTAATCTTGACCACTACTAATTTTCAGAATTATCAATCTTGGCCAATAGTCTACAAATCTTGACCACAACATTGATAATTAAACATGAGACACTACCTTTAACAGACAGCAACTATGGAAGTCATCCTATAGTTTTGTTATTTAGAAAAAAACCTTTCAGATTTCGAAATAAACAAGGTTCATTGTTATATTAAATTTAATCAATCAACTGTAGACAATCAAGGCAAGTGTCCTGAAAATCAGATCATTGACCCCTCTTCTCTCTGGGCTGGGTTGACAATATATCCAAATCTTTAATTTGTTCTTCTTTTCTCATGATAAGTTCATACACTTCTTCTTGGGAGAATTCAATTTTTACTGAATGAGATAATCCCTTACTACATAGTTTCTCTTGTTGTAAAAAATATGTTACTGTTATAGTAAACTGCCTTGTTGTAAACACTGCTTATTAATATTCAAAATGTGGATGAATATGGAAAGGTGTAAATCAGCTATTAGCTAATAATGTGAGGTAACATCATAGTAGGGTTTATCTAATTCAATATAGTCAGTGTATTTTGACCTACTATATATGGTGTTGTAGATTTAGATCTATTGACAGTTTTCTTTCCAGTATTTTACAATTCAATAGTATATGCTCAGGGGTTTCTTCTGTGTTTTTACAGTACCTTCAAAATGGGCTATTGGCAACTTCTCCATTTGGCTGCTTTATTTTGTATGAAGGAGAGTGGTGGTTGAAGTTGGCTATATTTGAACACAGGCAGTTGAACCAGACTGATTGTATACTGGTTGAAAAGGGGGATAAATTTGGTGGCTTTAATTCAAGCAATATTTTTAGTCATAATCTAGTCGTATCCCTTATAGTTAGAGATTTCACTGGTTCCATTTGGCTTTTTGCCACTTGCTTTGCTATCTTGTCTGCTTTTTCATTTCCTTCTTTACCTAGATGACTAGGTATATATTTAAATTTAGTAACAAAGCCTAATCTTCCAAGGCTGCTTAGGTTTTCTTTGGTTTGATGTAGGCCTATGCCCAGTGTTTCAAAAGTAGTGTTTCATAGGATATAGAGAGCAGATTTGGAGTCAGAGAATACTACTATATGTTTATTGCTCTGTTTCAGTTTAATTAGGGTCTCTGAGCACAAATTGCTTGCAGCTACTTCAGCTGTTAATGTGCTGGTCCCTGCCTTGTGTTTTTTCACAATGCATAGGCTGAGCTCTTTTAAAAAGCATCCACTTCTGCATCCCTCTTCACTTAAAGATCGATCAACATATACTGGGGCATATCCATTAAATTCCCTTTTTAAGAGCTGTTTGAAATCATGGATTGCAGTTTGGGATTCAATTTATTACTATTTTGAGGGGAAGAATTCTAGTTTAACCCTGGGGTGATTGATCTCCAATTAAATTCAAATTCAACTCCTCCATACTCTCCTCCAGACTGCTCATGATGGGTGGGCTTATAATAAAAATTAACCAGGAAAATATTAATTTTTAAAAGATTTAATCAGTCGGAATAACACAACTACAAGTATAACTTGACCCCACAAAACCCCTGGAGAAAGGTATTTAAGTTATGACATTTCGCGAGTCAAGAGCCTCCATGCAAGATGACCTGAATGTGAAATTTGACCCAGGGCTGAGTTTTTTCTGAAATTAAACTTCTGAAATCAAAAATTAAACTTCTTTAAGTCAGTATTGCAATGTAAATCTATAACCCAGCTGTGTTGCAAGATGTTTAAAAAATCATCTTTTAGTAATTAGAAGTCGTCATAATAGGTGGGATATATTATTCAAATATTGTTACAAGCACAAGCTTAGCTTGGACCTTATTGTCAATTTTTACTCCAAGATGAACTAACAGATTCAGTTTATTTTTCTATACTCTTTTCAGATTGAATGTCATTCATCCCTAGCGAAAATAAAAATGAAACGTTCAACTGGATATGATGGAAACGGGCAGAAAAAAATTTCATATTTTTTCACTGTTACTAGGCCTTCCAATTCAACTGAACTGGACAGTGCTGGAACAGATGGTGCTGATGGTGGTGGATCCAAGCCAAAACGAGCTTTAATAGACAAATCAGCACCTGAAATTAGTATAGGGACGAGAGATAGCAGTGCCATCACCAAATACAGACGAGTTGTTCCATCAAAAGTTAAAATAGTGGCAAATTTGTGTGATGATTCATCAGCTCAAGATGCAGTGGCACCTGATGAGTCAGATGACAGTGACTCTGAGACTGACAGCATGGACAGTGATAGCAGTGCCACCAGCCACTACAGGCAAAAACGAGCTGTTCTACCAAAGTCTAAGACAGTGGCAGAGCTGTTAAAAGAACCAAAATTAGTCCAAGAACTGGTGGATCCAGACTTAGCGGGCTCTACCTCCGAAGTGGTGAAAAGTCACTCAGATGCTGGCAGTCCGACACCAAAACTAGTCCCAGAAAGGGTAGTTAAAACCTTTCTTTTTAAACTTGGTGTACCTCAAGCATCCACTGCCAAGCAGATTGTTACCTCAGTCTCTACTAAAGTACTTAAGCCTGTCCTGGTCCCAGAAAGGGTGGTTCAAACCTCTCTTTCTAAACTTAGTATACCTCAATCATCTACTGCCAAGCATATTGTTACCTCAGTCAACCAGAGTGCTAACTCAGGGTATACAAATGTAGTTAAGACTGCCCCGTCCAAAATTACTAGCAATATGCAGAACCCTAACAAAAAGACTGAAACAAACAATCGGAATTGTGTTGAAAGTGAAACAGGAGAAATGGTGTCCAGAAGCCAAAATGAAGGAAGCAGCAAGGAACCTGAAGAAGGAAGAAATGTTACACCAAGAGCCAGTATGATAAAAGTTGTGAAAAAGAGCTATGAAAGACTATATCAGTCTGTGTGGGAGAAAGATACAAAATTCCAAGGCTGGCTTCAGCGTGTTCAAGGTGATGAAACAAAAGCATCGTGTAAAATCTGCAATGGTACAGAGCTTAGGGCTCACAAACATGATATTGAGCAGCACATGAAATCGAAAACGCATGAGAAGAAGGCAGCAAGTCTGAAAATACAGAAACCAGTCGCTGAATGTGGTGAGTACTTTTCTTTTGAGCATGGCTTAACAATAGGGGGGTCCCTACGTTCTTGTCATCAAGACACCTACCAGAAAGAGTGGTCTTTGTAGCACTCCTCCGAAACTTCGTCAAGGAGGCACATTTGTGCCTCTATAAAGAGGCGACCCACCACAATGTAAAGCGATTTCCGGTCCTAGCGGTCGGAGAGAGACAGCGATGATTGCATTTTGTAGCCCAAGCTCCAACTAAGAAACGTGCAAAATTTTACCCCCCTCCGACTTTATCTTCATGGGTAAAAGTGGGCCGGAAGTTTCGACCCTCCGACCACAGCCCCCCTTTAACGTTGTCCGATTGGGCAACGTTAAAAATATAGGTTAAAATTTAAATGTTAAGCTTTCCTAGGGCCCAGGAGCTTATCCTCGAAATTTCAGATCAATCCGATCACTCCGTCCCTGTTTTCCAAAAACCAAATATAGCCACTTAAAGGTAATTTCTATTTTTTTTATTATACACGCCTACAGGCCACAGTTGGGAACAAATTCGGGTGAATGAGAACTCATTCGAAGCGGACTTTGAACTGTTAGGGCCTTTTGATATTTTCAGACCGAAAAAAATATCCCCCGAATTTACATTTACGAAAAACCTCGTTTTCCTATAAGAGCCCACGTTAAATTTTCCCACCACAGTCCCCCTTGCACGTTGTCCGATCGAGCTGAAATTTAGAGGATAAGCTTTCCTGGGGCCTGGAAGCTTATTCTCGAAAATTATACTCAATCTCATCACTCCTTTCCTGTTTTCCAAAAACCAAATCTCCAGTTTTGTGGAAATTTGCTTACGTCAAAAATACAATGCACAGAATAACTATACTGGAACTGTTCTTTGGTACAGTGGCCACTTCTCCTGACTGTCAGTCGAACGACACGGGGACGTTTCCCCGTCAGAGAAATTTTTTTACATATAGACATTAAATATTAAAAATTAGACTCAGTGTCTTTTTTATATCAAATCTATTAAATCCTTCGGCTCAACAGGCGTCTCCAGAAGAACTCTTTAAAGAGGCACAAGTGTGCCACCTTAATCTTAAAGAGCAGGGGTTTTGGGGGGCGGCAGCCCCCCCACATTAACTACAGACACCATCAGCTAAAAGTTAGTCAAGCCAAAAAAATTAAAAAAATTTAAAAAAAATTGAATAATTTATTTGAAAAAAACAACTTTTTAAAAATTTTCACTGAGGGTTATAAAAAATTTTTACCATAAACCATTAGAGGTTGTAGTTGAGGCTGTGGGGGGGGAGGCTGCCTCCAAAACCCCCCGCTTTCGCAGCCTTTAAATAAAAAAAAAGCTTTTTAAACTGAAAGTAAGGAGCGATATTAAAACTTAAAACCACCATAAATTATTCCGTATATGAAAGGGGCTGTGCCCTCCTCAACGCCTCGCTCTTTACGCTAAATTTTTTATTTTTTAAAAAAAGAGTTGTGACAAAGTCAAACTTTAGCGTAACGAGCGAGGCGTTGAGGAGGGTACAGCCCCTTTCATATACGGAATAATTTCTGTTCGTTTTAAGTTTTAATGTCGCTCCTTACTTTCAGTTTAAAAAAACTTTTTTTTTAAACCGCAGTGTGTAGATACACCGCAGTGTGTAGAGTTGATGAGCAATACCTCGAACTGACAACACATTTCCACATCGCCAAGGAAAAAGAGCGGTGCTATACTGCAAGAACTTCACACGAAATGTACAGTGATAAGTGCAACCGTCTATACATTGTCTTTCTGAAACCGCTATTGGCCGACTTTCAGAGGGTGAACATACTATTTCAACATTTGAATGTCAGACCAATTTCGTCTGTTTCAAGAGCTGAAAGATTTGGTCATGTGCATCCTGCGCATGGGATCCTTCGACCGTCTGCAGTGTCCGCTTAACGTCAACCTTGAGTTTCTAATTTACTACCTTCCTGTCGACCAGGTAGACTTTGGGCAGTGTTGATTTCTTTTCTGAACTCAGCGAAGCTGATCTTCCAAGCGAGAAGAAAGAGGAAATAAAGCTTCGCTGTCACGGCTTTCTTCAAGACGGCTGCAAGGTCAGTTCTGAAACGTTTACCTCTTGCCATTGATTCCCTTCTGAAATTGAGAATTCCTCTCCGACAATATGTTTATCTCAGACTAGACCCAGATTCGCCGACCTACCTCTTAGTTGTGATTCCAGTGACAGAATTTGGAGACATGGAAAACCGAGTGGAGACGCCTGCTCGAGGTTGACTGGAATGAACATTGTGGAACGAGAACTTCCAAAAAGACTTCTTCTGAGCTTCTGGGTCTACGGTGAGGCTTCAGATTTCGCGACCCTATTGGAGAGCCAGTCTTTCAGGATCTGAGCAAAGTGGGCATTGTCGTTGCTGAGTTTGCCTATCAGCAACGCAGTCGTTGAGAGAGCGTTTTCTATGATGAACTGTGTAAAGTCGAAAGCTTCGGAATAGAATGCTTTTACCAATCCTAAACGCAATTTTGATTTTTCGAACTGTGGATGTCTGTCAGTGGCCACTGCTGTTCGTCATTCGTACCATCGGCCAAAATGACTTCGTTCAACAGTTCCATATATTCTGAAAAATGGAGCTGAAAATGCGTCTGACAGTGGACGATGTGGCAGAGCTGATGCGCCTGACGCTGACAGGGAAGAAGATGAACTCAGTGACATCTTAGAGGCATTTGGTCAATCTTAAAGGGCTATGAAAGACGGATATTCTTAATCACCGAAAATTCCACCCTGGAGCATTTTTTTTCCAATCTACCACTTTTTTTTCAGTTTTCCCGTCATAAAGCGCCTTAAAATGGTACGCCCTCACTCTAATGACTGGCAGCCAGAGTTCGGACAGCTATCTTGCGCTAAAGGTCAATATAATTATGATAAGTTGTAAACTTCTGAAATCGATGAGTGAGTTGGCTCTCGCAGCACAGCAACAAAATTCAATTCTTAGTTTGTCTTACGTAAAAGTATCGAAATTTATAACGCGTGTCAGTCCCAATCTGGCCCACGATACTTCCCATCAATGTTTAAAGTGGTGGAATGTTCGGACTTCTTTAAAATGTGGCTCATCAAACAGGAACCTGGAGATCCGTCCCAGCAAGAACAAATAAAGACTAAGAACCTTCGTCTCCCTATCTCGTTACTACAACCATGCGGAGTCGAATAAAATACGGCTGATACCTGGCGAATTTGAGCGGAGGTGGAGCTGGCCCGGAACATTACAATTCGGTACCTCAATAACTAGCTCTTCGCAGTACAGCCCCGGAGAAGAAAAATTGAGTGAGAACAAGTGAAAGTGTTTGATTACACTTATCATTCACGCCTGGAGGCCTACTACGGTCTTTTCCCCGCAAATGCGCGGCGGCGATGAGGGAAAGTAGAAGGCCGTCAACTCAGTGCTCAGCCAGTTCTCAAGTTGGCTCCACCTCCGCTCAGATTGTGCGGGTTATCCAATAGTCAGTTCATGGACCAAAGACGGAGATTCTACTCAGTCTTATTTGTTCTTGGTCCCAGGGACGTATTGTGGTTCGTGATAGCCAATTATGACCCTGGAATGGACTTGTGATAAAGACAAAACTACGATTGTGTTCCTTGTGTACCTTTCGTAGCCCTTTAAGGGCGTTTTAGTATCGCATTTAGCACTGGGAAAGGGAATTTAATCCAAAGCTTTGACTTTACACAAAGTGATTTCCATAATTTTATGAATCTATATGTTATAATATCCAATGATCTGATTTTTGTTTGTGTATCTATGTGATAATAAACCAATGAAATAATGATCTTTTTTGTTTTTGTCTGCGGGCTACGGTCGTTATTAAGTAATGCACCATTATGTCCAACCAAAACATAAGGGCTGGGACACAATTTTAAGAATTTGTTCTGGCAATAACTCTATTGCGCCAAAAAGAACCTCTGACTGAATAGAAATGTTGAAATTAAAACGCATTGGGTCACAGAGTATCATTATAGTAATCGGAGGTCCGACTCAGTGAAATTATGGGATACAGAAATTGCGGCGCACACACGGACAGTTCTCGAACTAACACAGGAGAAATCGAACCGGTGGGCGTCCTCGTCAATAATTTTCCCCGAACTGTTGGACAGGAAAGTAAAGCACGGTCAAGCATTTTCTGAACATAGCGCGCGGGAATTTCTGTAAAGTCTCTAGAGTTCCACATGGTGTAGCGGTTTATCGCAATTCTACTAAATGCAGCCTCAAAATAATTTCTACACTGGAACTGAATTTCCGCAAACCAGGGAACGAATTGAAAGGTGGATAATGCCAGTAGGATCAAAGGACCTGAATAGTGGTGAGTCAAGGAGGCACACTTGTGCCTCTATAAAGAGGCGACCCACCACAATGTTAAGGTCCGATTTCAGGTCCTAGAGGTCGCAGAGAGACGGCGGTAATCGCATTTTGTAGCCCAAGCTCAAACTAAGAAACTTGCAAAATTTCATCCTCTTCCGACTTTATCTTGATAAGTAATAAACTGTACAAAAAGGTGCAGAAATTATTTGAAAAAAACTACGTTTTCTAAAGAGTTAATCGAACTTCAAACGAACAGAAATTATTCAGTATATGAAAGGGGCTGTGCCCTCCTCAACGCCTCGCTCTTTACGCTAAAGTTTGACTTTCTCACAACTCTTTTTTTTAAACAATAAAAACTTTAGCGTAAAGAGCGAGGCTTGAGGAGGGCACAGCCCCTTTCATATACGGAATAATTTATGTTCGTTTTAGGTTTTAATGTCGCTCCTTACTTTCAGTTTAAAGAAATTTTTTTTATATTTAAAGGCTGCGAAAGTGGGGGGTTTGGTGGGCGGCAGCCCCCCCAACTGCATCTCCTAATCCCTGTACGTTTTAAGGTTTGACCTTGTAACTCAGCCTCTTTAACTCTTTAGAAAACGTAGTTTTTTTCAATATTTCTATAAAACGGCCGTCAAAACTTGGACACCATTAAAAGTAAAGTTAAATTTTGGGCAAAAAATTGTCTGGCTTATTTTTGGCTTGTTTTTCAAAGGCTGCGGCTTATTTTTTTGTTCACGATCTGGCCACTCTGATTTCGGGTTTCAGCTAGCAATATTTTCATTCAATTAAATGTGTAGCTCATCATGACCAGGGTTGCAATCGTTGGTGATTGCCTACTGTTTACATATAGTATTTTTTTTATAGGCAAATATACCGATATTTTCCAAGGGAGGAAGGAGATCTTCCAGGGAAGGATATTCTATGGGAAGAATCTTCCATTGGGATGGAAGTTTCTGGGGGTGAACTTTTCAGGAGAAATTTTACGTGGGGGGAATTTGTATACAGAATGTTTGTTATTTGTCTTTTTTCTCGTTGTTGATCCCATTGTACATGTAGAGACACTCTGAGGGAAATCTCAGGGGGAAGTCTTCAGCGGAGCTGGGATTCTCTTGGGATATTTTTTTTGGGGGGGGGGGTAGGGGGGATTTTCAATGGGGGAATTATCACCAGGAGAAATTCTCCATGGAAAATTTCTGGGTAATAAACTTTCCAGGGGGGGATTTCCCAAACAGGAATGTTCCTCGATGACCATAAAAAGGATCAGAAACTAATTGAATACAAGTCTTCCTTATAATAAAAGTATGGTAAGGAGTATTTTTCAGGCAGAATCGTAAGCAAAAATTTTTTTGGGAAGGATTCGCAGTAGGGTTGGAATTGTCCGGATGTAATTTCCCAGCGGAAGAATTTTACACGGGGTGATAGGAGGAAATTTATACAAAAGAATGCTTTGTGGGGAAATTTTCCACAGAGGGGGTGGATTTCCTGGGATTATCTGAAAAACGATCAGAAATAAATATAAAAACTAGTTTTTTCTACCGAAAATAATGAGTAACATTAAAACGTAAAACGTACAGAAATTATTCCGTATATGACGGGGGCTAGTCCCCGTAATTTCTAAAGAATGATTCTTGAAACACACGGGCCGTGCCACCCTTGGAGTAAGTACCCCCCCCTCCATCCTTGGTGGAGAGGGGTGACGCAACCCCCCTCAACACACGGATTCTTTTCCCTCGATGCACCCAACAGAAATTTTGTTAAAAATGGTCCAAAGAACATATAACAATGCCCTCAGCGTTTACACAACCCATAAGAGCCGTGGGACAAGGGTTGTAAATTATGCCCCAGGGGCATATAAGTTTTCATGGAATGGGTAGTAGTATAAACTTCAGTTGGGGCTCATTTGATTGAAGTATAGTGCGTTTTTTAAGAGTCGAAATTTATTTGAGGGCACCCCCCGCGCCTCTCATGTCCGAAAAGCCGCCGCTACTCGGACGTTGTACACATCTATTTTTTTCAACATTGTTCGAAGGTCCAGTACTTATGGCTTTCGGGATGTCATCCTCCTGATTGAAGGGCGACCCAGCTTGCCTAGCGCTCCTCAACGTCGCTTGAATCTTGGATTGTGCATTATGACATGCTCAAGAAATACTCCTATTTGCAAAAAGCTACCAAAAGAAGTGAAAATACTGACCCTCATGCCGACCATACCTATCAAGCGGAACTCTCATAGGAAGATCATCCTATGACAATATATCATCCGACAATTAGTTTTTTACTGTTTACATGTTTTTATGATTTTTGTGCTTTCACACTAGTTCATTTTTTCTGGTTGAACTAAATGAATCTTTTGCATTGTATTGGATGTTAACTGGCCACTTTGAAAGAGGTTTACAAGTCGTAAAAAAACTACTCTCTAAAATTTTCAGATGGACAAATTATATACACAATATGGACATTATTTGTCTGAAAAGGACATATTTTTGGATGCTCAAGGGGCATATTCCATGATCAAAACGTTGGCAACCCTGGGATTGGCACATCCCTTTTGAGGGGAAATCAAAGCCCATATACCCTATCGAATTATGTATGTAATGCGCTTCTCAATTTTTTTGTAGAAAGCACACGTGTAGTTTCCTAGCCCTTGAATATATTTAAAATCATTTTTTTTCATCTGAAAAAAGAAGAAAAATTACATGTAATTTACAAAATTTAATGGTAAAAAAAGCCAATGACCACTCGCCATAATTAAAATAAAGTCCCCAAGTAGGATTGAAAGCCGCCAAGCATCTTTTTCGAAAATAGTACGTAATTATTAACTGCTGAAATTTAAATTGAACCAAGATTCGAATAGAATTGCTGAAATGATTGTTTTTGTCCTCAGACGGCTTGGTTTTGTGGTGAGTTTTAAGTAGTAGTAGCAACGACTAAAGCTCCTTTTGGTTATTAATGAGAAAATAATTGGTATAATCGATAGAACGGCCTTTGGGTTCTCAGAATTCAAAGTTTCGACTTCTCAGTAATATTGACAACAGAGTGAGAAACCCCTGATTTTATTTTCTCAAAAAGGTAAACTTGCATTCAAAGGATTAATACGTTTTCATATGAAATTTAAATGAGGTGTTTCTACTTTCAAAAATAATTTAGAGACTTGATTCGTTGATGTGAAAGAGTTTTGTAAACCTGCATCTGTTTAATAAATTGAAGCTTTAGAGTGGCATTCAAAGCAACCGGATTTATGTCGAAAGATATTAGTTAAATGTTAGATGTAAACTAAATATACTTACCTGGCTGAAAAGCTACCTTGATCATGAAGGAGTCGCTTATAGAGTGAGGCCTTACCATTGCGATTCCGACTGGCTGACCCCTGTGATTACCACAAATGGGGGTAACTTAACAGTGTAATTTTTGATACTTGTGGATTCGGTCAGTTGTGTACTTATGTTCACACTGTAAAGCTTTTACGTTTGGGACCCTGTTATGTGTCGCATATTTATTAGTTGAAAGAAAAAAGTATTAAATTTGATGTTGTTAAGACAATAATTGATCAATGAGCCCTTTAGAAAAAAATATTTTTTCTTGTTAAACTTACATGTTTGAAATATACGGAAGAATTGTGCCTAAAATCCCAAGCATATATGAGAGAGTTGAGCCTATACTGTATAGACTCCTGTTGTATTTTGTTTTTGAAAATACTCTGTAATTATTAAATACTGATTTTTAAATTTAACTTAGAATCGAATCAAATTGCTGAAATTTAGATTATGTCACAAAGACTAGTCTTAAAATGTTAAATGCCCTTGATCCCCACACATTTCATCAAGTCAATTGCGTTGGCGACATATCAAGCTAAAAATTCCTTCACTGCCGCTAATCTTCTTGGAATATTTAAATAGGGGGGTATTTGGCTACAGCAATTGATCGACCAGTCAGTTACAATACAACTATTTTTGAGCCTGGTTACTCAATATTTATATTATTTTCTGGGGATGTAGTTTTAGTATCATGTCCTTAAAGTTGCCCATGAATTGCTGCTCATTGAATATGTTTTCTCATTATATGAATGTTTTTGTCCGTATTTACTTGAATGAACATTGAATTCCTTATTGCTTTCGAACCTTGTTAAAAAACCGATAAGGATTTACTAGAATTTATTTTTATAGACTCAAGTCAACTCTAACAATTTTCATAAATCTGGGCTCTCCTCAAATTGGGCTGGGTACCTACGCTGGACATGTCCAACCTGCGTACTTGGTCAAGGGAAACCTGGAGGAAAAAAAAATTATCAATTAATAATATTCTCACAGCAACTCTGTTTTGTTATTTTAACATATTCTTACTATTTTCTTTATTAGTTTCTTTCAAATGTGTACTAATTTTGTTAGCTCAGTAAGAGTTGTTTCTACAAATAATTTTTACAGCATTGAGCTCTTTAAAGTTGTTAATAAAGCAAGATTAAACTATTAGTAGTAAAGATTTTGGTGTATTATCAAGAAAATGTTTTGTATTGTGAAAATAAATAAAGAAAAAGAAATAAAAATGCTGATCCTGTTTCCAAAGAAAAATTGAAACTTCGAAGATTTCTTTATAATCTTCAGAAAGATTTTTTTAAATCGACTTGATATTAGATGCGCTCCTTAGAAAACTATTTGTTTATGATACATTTTAGTTGTTTTTCTTGCAGTGCTATTTTTTTCCTTGGGACGAGCTTCAGTGAATGTAATGTCTTATTCTAAACTATTTTGCTATTTTGTAATTAGTTTAAATTTTCAAATGTGTGACTAATCTAAATACAAATATGTCTTGCTCTACAGCTGCCTTTGGGAACATTGCCCATTTAGATTAAATTTCATTGGGAAGTTATCTTTGCTTGGTTTTAAGGTTCTGAGCATTTCTATTTCTTCTTATTTGTCATTTTTATTTCTTTTCTTATTTTTATATTAAACATGAATTTACTTTTAGGAATTTTATAAACTGGCCATCCAATACTCTTCTCAAACCATTGCTCTTAATGTCAGATATGCAGATGCCTATTTACTCCGAGGTAAAGCTAGGCTTCATTTAATGAAGCTAGAAGATGACTTAGAAGATTTGGTTAAAGCTCATAAAATTTTGAGCAAGACAAGGAAAAAGGGTACCTTTGTAAGACATTTGAATCTGTACAAATTTATGATTTAGTACTGAATAAAATAGGATGTTGGCCAAGAAGCATGGTCACTTCGACAAAAAGGAAATAACTCCGCAAGATTTGAAAACTAAAGCTTTAGAATAGGCTAATGAAGAAGTAGGGATTGGAACTTAAAAATAGCTTTCAAGGGGATATTTTAGACTCTGATCTCATTCCTAGACGCTTCATATATCTGTCCCAGATCAACAGATTTCCAAGATCCCAAACCGATCAAAAGTGGCGTCTTCCCAATATCTTACATTTCTAAGGGCCCATACTAAAAAATCACCCTGTCTGCATTGATAACACGTTTTGATTTTATAATGGCTGTGTAGAATATAAACCTCATTCATAACAAGAAATCTTTTGTATCATCAGACATGTAAAAAAAGTACAGGATTGCAAAAAAAAACTCAATTTAAACTTAAAAACCAGCTGCCAAAGTGAACCACTCTTCTCGATATTTTATTTTCACGGAATAAAATTAAAACGTTCAAATTAAATTGTTTATCACTAGTGAATATTATAAAATAGTTTTTGATAATGGACTGTAAGTAAGGAGCAACTAAGCCCAGTATTCGACAAATCTAAGATAAGAATTTTGACGACACGTCAACATAATTGTCTTTTTGTGACGAACCTATTTACATGAACTTAATTTAATTTATTGATTTGTTGCCCATCAAAAGCTATGAATATGAAAGTAACAATATGAAGTTGAGAATAATTGCCTACTACTACTGCTACCAACAACTCACCGCAGCACCCAGCCGCCTGAGGCCAACCCACCTATACACACTCCTCCAACCCAATCTATACAAAGCCTCTCTTTTTACACCTTCCCAGGAAGTGCCCATTTCCTTTAAATATTTCTTTATAACGTCCTCCTACCCCAGACGAGGACGAGCTGCTTTCTGTTTGGCCCTAGACGGGTTGCCGAAAAGGACAATTTTCGGCAGTCTTTCATCCTTCATCTGCAGAAGGTGCCCTAGCCATCTCAGTCGTTCTCTCGTTCTAGTCCATAAAAGATGGATTGAACCACATTTTTCGTACATCCTACTATTTGAAATACGGTCAGTCAGCCGGGTACCCAGAACAACCCGCAGGCAATTTCTCTGGAAAACATCTAGCAAAACTTCATCTGCTTTTCGGAGTGCCCATGCTTCAGAGCCATATTTTACCACTGTCATCACTATAGCCTCTAATGTAGTAATCTTGGTTTGCCGACTCATGTTCTTATTCTCTCAAGTTTTTTTTAACTGTGAAAAAACACCCTGAGCTTCGGCTATTCTACTTTTAACATTTTACTGTTCTCACCGTCTTTACTTATAATACTACCAAGATAAGTGAAGCTGTCTACCTGATCAATCTTTTAGTTACCCATAGTCAGATTTTCATCTTCACTTATTCCTAGCCTTAGAGATTCAGTCTTCTTAATATTAATTTTCAAACATATCCTATGGCCCTGAACTCGCAAAAATTCTAAAAGTTCATTCATTTTGCTCACACTTTCATCTAGGATGCTTAAATCATCAGCATAATCTAAGTCCAGGGGAGATTTTCCTCCCCATTTGATTCCTTGGTTTCCCATGTATTTCCTGTGCTTCTTAAGACAAAGCCCATCAAAATAATCCAAATAAAGGAGGATAGAACACAACTCTGTTTAACTCCTGATTCAATACAGAACCAGCTGCTAACCTCATATCCTACCTTAACCGAAGCAGTGTTATTCTCGTACATAGCACTAATCAATTTAACGTACTTGTCTGGTATAACATACAAGGATAAGACCTTTGCTAAAGCTTTTCTATCAACAGAATTGAACGCTGGCTCATAATCTATAAAACTGAGGACCAGAGGTGTTTGACCACTCAGGCACTTCTCATTTATTAACCTAAGAGTGAAAATATGATCAACACATTCTCAACCTTTTCAATAACCGCGCTGTTCTTCTCGTAAAACTGTCTACAGCATCTCTTACTCAAAAAAGTATCATATTACTAAGTAATTTGCTACCTAAAGAGACCAGACTAATGCCTCGATAATTAACACACTCACTCTTATCACCTCTGGTAAAGTGGCTTAGTTAAGGTTTTCCTTAAATTGTTAGGTACCTCAGTAGAGGTGCCATAGTAACTCGTGACGGGACTCCTTATATGGGCATAGAATACTGACGGGACTCCTTATATGGGCATAGAATACTGACGGGACGCCATATATGGGCATAGCCTCCCTAGGGAGAACACGTGGTTAATGGGGTCAATGACCTCTTTTTTCCAAGGTCGATTGGATTTCTGAGAAATTGATTGCATAATCAGTAGAACCCTATCAGAAGGTCATGACGGGAGTCCATACATGGGCATAGAATGACGTAATCGACTAGGACAGTTGGATATCTGATAAATTGATTAAATAATCGGTAGAACCAGATAAGGAGGTAGTGAAGGGGCACCAAATATGGGCATAGAGTCCCTAGGGAGAACACGTGGTAATGTCAGTCGTGACGGGGCACCAAATATGGGCATGGAATCACCAGTGAGAATGATTGCGTAATCAAAGTGTGTCAATGACCTCTTTTTTCCAAGGTCGATTGGATTTCTGAGAAATTGATTACATAATCAGTAGAACCCTATCAGAAAGTCATGACGGGAGTCCATACATGGGCATAGAATGACGTAATCGACTAGGACAGTTGGATATCTGATAATTTTATTAAATAATCAGTAGAACCATATCAGGAGGTCGTGACGGGGCACCAAATATGGGCATAGAGTCCCTAGGGAGAACACGTGGTAATGTCAGTCGTGACGGGGCACCAAATATGGGCATGGAATCACCAGGGAGAATGATTGCGTAATCAAAGTGTGTCAATGACCTCTTTTTTCCAAGGTCGATTGGATTTCTGAGAAATTGATTACATAATCAGTAGAACCCTATCAGAAGGTCATGACGGGAGTCCATACATGGGCATAGAATGACGTAATCGACTAGGACAGTTGGATATCTGATAAATTGATTAGATAATCGGTAGAACCATATCAGGAGATCGTGACGGGGGTCCATATATGGACATAGAATGACGTAATCGACTAGGAAAATGGATTTCGGAGAAATTGATTACATAATCAGTAGAACCCTTATCAGAAGGTCATGACGGGAGTCCATACATGGGCATTGAATGACGTAATCGACTAGGACAGTTGGAATATTTCAGTAGTGTTTTGGTGCGGCTTACCTTGTCACAGTTACATTCTCTTGATTTTTAAAAGTTCATTTTTTATTTCTTTCGTTGAAATGCAAGTGTTTTAATATCTCAGGATTGTTATGTAATGGTTTACTTTATAAGAGCTACATTTTCTTGATTATTAAAAGTTTATTTTGAATTTCTTTCTCTAAATTTCAAGAGATAGAATATTTAAGTAGTGTTTTGTTGTGGTTTACCTTGTCACAGTTACATTCTCTCGATTTTTCAAAGTTCATTTGAATTTCTTTCGTTGAAATGCAAGGGTTGTATTATTTAAGTAGTGTTTTGTTGTGGTTTACCTTGTCACAGTTACATTCTCTCGATTTTTCAAAGTTCATTTGGATTTCTTTCGTTGAAATGCAAGGGTTGTATTATTTCAGTAGTGTTATGTTGTGGTTTACCGTGTCATACTTACATTCTCTCGATTTTTCAAAGTTCATTTTGAATTTCTTTCATTGAAATGCAAGAGTTGGAATATTTCAGTAGTGTTATGTCGTGGTTTACTTTGTCACAGTTACATTCTCTTGATTTTTCAAAGTTCATTTGAATTTTTTTAATTGAAATGTAAGGGTTGGATTATTTCAGTAGTGTTTGTCATAGTTTACCTTGACACAGTTACATTCTCTTGATTTTTCAAAGTTCATTTTGAATTTCTTTCATTGAAATGCAAGAGTTGGAATATTTCAATAGTGTTTTGTTGTGGTTTACCTTGTCACAGTTACATTCTCTCGATTTTTCAAAGTTCATTTTGAATTTCTTTCGTTGAAATGCAAGAGTTGGATTATTTCAGTAGTGTTTTGCCATGGTTTACCTTGTCACAGTTACATTCTCTTGATTTTTCAAAGTTCATTTTGAATTTCTTTCGTGAAATGCAAGAGTTGGATTATTTCAGTTTTCGCAGTTTACCATGTCACAGTTACATTCTATTGATTTTTCAAAGTTCATTTGAATTTCTTTCGTTGAAATGCAGGAGTTGGATTATTTCAGTAGTGTTTTGTCGTGATTTACTTTATCACAATTACATTCTCTTGATTTTTCAAAGTTCATTTTGAATTTCTGTCGTTGAAATGCAAGAGTTTGATTATTTCAGTACTCTTTTGTCATGGTTTACCTTATCACAGTTACATTCTCTGATTTTTCAAAGTTCATTTGGAATTTATTTCGTTTAAATACAAAAGTTGGGGTATTACAGGAGTGGTTTGTAGTGGTTTATATTGTTACAGTTACTTTCTCTTAATTTGTCAAAGTTCATTTTGAATTTCTTTCGTTGAAATGAAAGAGTTGGATTATTTCAGTACTGGTTTGTTGTGGTTTACTTTGTCACAGTTAAATTCTCTCGATTTTTCAAAGTTCATTTTGAATTTAATTCATTGAAATGCAAGAGTTGGATTATTTCAGTACTGTTTTGTCGTGGTTTACCATTTCACAGTTACATTCTCTTGTTTTTTCAAAGTTCATTTTGAATTTCTTTCATTGAAATGCAAGAGTTGGAATATTTCAGTAGTGTTTTGTCGTGGTTTACCTTGTCACAGTTATATTCTCTTGATTTTTCAAAGTTCGTATTGGATTTAATTCATTGAAATGCAAGAGTTGGAATATTTCAGTAGTGTTATGTAGTGGTATACCTTGTCACAGTTACAATCTATTGATTTTTCAAAGTTCATTTGAATTTCTTTCCGTGAAATGCAAGGGTCGGAATATTTCAGTAGTGTTTTGTTGCGGCTTACCTAGTCACAGTTACATTCTCTTGATTTTTCAAAGTTCATTTTGAATTTCTTTCGTTGAAATGCAAGAGTTGGATTATTTCACTAGTGTTTTGTCGTGGTTTACTTTGTCACAGATACATTCTCTTGATTTTTCAAAGTTCATTTTGAATTTCTTTCCTTGAAATGCAAGGGTTGGAATATTTCAGTAGTGTTTTGTTGTGGTTTACCGTGTCACAGTTACATTTTCTTGATTTTTCAAAGTTCATGTTGAATTTCGTTCATTTAAATGCAAGAGTTGGAATATTTCAGTAGTGTTTTGTTGTGGTTTATTTTGTCATAGTTACATTCTCTTGATTTTTCGAAGTTCATTTTGAATTTCTTTCGTTGAAATGCAAGAGTTGGAATATTTCAGTAGTGTTTTGTGGTGGTTTACTTTTTTACAGTTACATTCTCATGATTTTTCAAAGTTCATTTTGAATTTCTTTCATTGAAATACAAGAGTTAGAATATTTCAGTAGTGTTTTGACGTGGTTTACCTTATCACAGGAACATTCTCTTGTTTTTTCAAAGTTCATTTTGAATTTCATTCATTGAAATGCAAGAGTTGGAATATTTCAGTAGTGTTATGTCGTGGTTTACTTTGTCACAGTTAAATTCTCTTGATTTTTTCAAAGTTCATTTGAATTTATTTACTTGAAATGCAAGGATTGGATTATTTCAGTAGTGTTTTGTTGAGGCTTACCTAGTCAAAGTTACATTCTCTGGATTTTTCGAAGTTCATTTTGAATTTCTTTCGTTGAAATGCAAGAGTTGGATTATTTCAGTAGTGTTTTGTTGTGGTTTACCTTGTCACAGTTATATTGTCTTGATTTTTCAAAGTTCATTTTGAATTTCTTTCATTTAAATACAAGAGTTGGAATATTTCAGTAGTGTTTTGTTGTGGTTTACCGTGTGACAGTTACATATTCTTGATTTGTCAAAGTTCATTTTGAATTTCTTTCGTTGAAATGCATGAGTTGGAATATTTCAGTAGTGTTTTGTTGCGGCTTACTTTGTCACAGTTACATTCTCTTGATTTTTCAAAGTTCATTTTGAATTTCGTTCATTTAAATGCAAGAGTTGGATTATTTCAGTAATGTTTTGTTGTGGTTTACCGTATCACAGTTACATTCTCTTGATTTTTAAAAGTTCATTTTGAATTTCGTTCATTTAAATGCAAGAGTTGGAATATTTCAGTAGGGTTTTGTTGTGGCTTACTTTGTCACAGTTACATTCTCTTGATTTTTCAAAGTTCATTTTGAATTTCTTTCGTTGAAATGCAAGGGTTGGAATATTTCAGTAGGGTGTTGTCGTGGTTTACCTTGTCACAGTTACAATCTCTTAATTTTTCATAGTTCATTTTGAATTTCTTTCATTGAAATGGAAGAGTTGTATTATTTCAGTAGGGTTTTCTTGTGGATTATCTTGTCACAGTTACATTCTCTTGATTTTTCACTGTTCATTTTGAATTTCTTTCATTGAATTGCAAAAGTTGGAATATTTGAATAGTGTATTGTAGTGTTTTACCTTGTCGCAGTTACATTCTCTTGATTTTTCAAAGTTCATTTTGAATTTCTTTTGTTGAAATCCAAGAGGTTGATTATTTCAGTAGTGTGTTGTAGTGGTTTACCTTATCACAGTTAAATTCTATTGATTTTTAAAAGTTGATTTTAAATTTCTTTCATTGAAATGCAAGAGTTGAAATATTTCAATAGTGGTTTGTTGTGACTTACCTTGTCACAGTTACATTCTCTTGATTTTTCAAAGTTCATTTTGAATTTCATTCGTTGAAATGCAAGAGTTGGAATATTTCAGTAGTGTTATGTAATGGTTTACTTTGTCACAGTTACATTCTTTTGTTTTTTCAAAGTTCATTTTTAATTTATTTCATTGAAATGCAAGAGTTGGAATATTTCAGTAATGTTTTGTTGCGGCTTACCTAATCACAGTTACATTCTCTTGATTTTTCAAAGTTCATTTTGAATTTCTTTCCTTGAAATGCAAGAGTTGGAATATTTCAGTATCGTTTCGTTGTGGTTTACCTGGTCACTGTTAAATTCGCTTGATTTTTCAAAGTTCATTTTGGATTTCTTTAGTTGAAATTTAAGAGTTGGAATATTTCAGAAGCGTTTTGTCGTGGTTTACCTTGTCACAGTTACATTCTCGTGATTCTTCAAAATAATTTTCGATTTCTTTCATTTAAATTCAAGAGTTGGAATATTTCGGTAGTGTTTTGTTGAGGTTTACCTTGTCACATTTAAATTCTCTTGATTTTTCAAAGTTCATTTTGAATTTCTTTCATCGAAATGTAAGAGTTGGAATATTTCAATAGTGTTTTTTCGTGGTTTACCTTGTCACAGTTACATTCTCTTAATTTTTCAAAGTTCGTATTAGATTTCTTTCATTGAAATGCAAGAGTTGGAATATTTCAGTAGTGTTTTGTCGTGGTATATCTTGTCACAGTTACGATCTCTTGATTTTTCAAAGTTCATTTTCGATTTCTTTCATTGAAATGCAAGAGTTGGAATATTTCAGTAGTGTTTTGGTGTGCTTTACCTTGTCACAGTTACATTCTCTTAATTTTTCAAAGTTCATTTTGAATTTCTATCGTTGAAATGCAAGAGTTGGAATATTTCAGTAGTGTTTTGTCATGGTTTACCTTGCCACAGTTACATTCTCTTGAATTTTCAAAGTTAATTTTGAATTTCTTTCATTGAAATGCAAGATTTTGAATATTTCAGTAGTGTTTTATCGTGGTTTACCATGTCACAGTTACATTTTCTTGATTTTTCAAAGTTCATTTTGAATTTCTTTCGTTGAAATGCAAGAGTTGGAATATTTCAGTAGTGTTTTGTTGTGGTTTACCTTGTCACAGTTACATTTTCTTGATTTTCCAAAGTTCATTTCGGTTTCCTTTCATTAAAATGCAAGAGTTGGAATATTTCAGTAGTGTTTTGTCGTGGTTTACCTTGTCGCAGTTACATTCGCTTGATTTTTCAAAGTTCATTTTGAATTTCTTTAGTTGAAATGCAAGAGTTGGAATATTTCAGAAGCGTTTTGTCGTGGTTTACCTTGTTACAGTTATATTCTCTTCATTTTTCAAAGTTCATTTTGTATTTCTTTCGGTGAAATGCAAGAGTTGGAATATTTCAGTAGTGTTTTGTTGTGGTTTAAGTAGTCACAGTTACTTTCTCTTGATTTTTCAAAGTTAATTTTGAATTTCATTCGTTGAAAAGCAAGAGTTGGAATATTTCAGTAGTGTTATGTCGTAGTTTACTTTGTCACAGTCACATTCTCATGATTTTTCAAAGTTCATTTGAATTTTTTTTCTTGAAATGCAAGGGTTTGAATATTTCAGTAGTGTTTTGTGGACGCTTACCTAGTCAAAGTTAAATTTTCTTGATTTTTCAAAGCTGATTTTGAATTTCTAAAATTGAAATGAAAGAGTTGTAATGTTTCAGTAGTGTTTCTTAGTGGTTTAACTAGTCGCAATTACAATCTGTTGATTCATCAAAGTTCATTTTAGATTTATTTCTTTGAAATGCACGAGTTCTAATATTTCAGTAATGTTTTGTCATGGTTTACCTTGTCACAGTTACATACTCTTGATTTTTCAAAGTTCATTATGGATTTCTCTCGTTGAAATGCAAGAGTTGGAATTATTTCAGTAGTGTTTTGTCGTGGTTTACCTGTGTCACAGTTACATTCTCTTGATTTTTCAAAGTTCATTTTCGATTTCTTTCGTTGAAATGCAAGAGTTGGAATATTTCAGTAGAGTTTCGTCTTGGTTTACCATGACCCAGTTACATTCTCTTCATTTTTCAAAGTTCATTTTTAAGTTCTTTCGTTGAAAAGCAAGAGTTGGAATATTTCAATAGTGGTTTGTCGTGGTTTACCGTGTCACAGTTACATTTTCTTGATTTTTCAAAGTTCATTTTGAATTTCTTTCTTTGAAATGCAAGAGTTGAAATATTTCAGTAGTGTTTGGTTATGGTTTACCTTGTCACAGTTAAATTTTCTTGATTTTTCAAAGTTCATTTTGAATTTCTTTCATTGAAATGCAAGAGTTGGAATATTTGAGTAGTGTTTTGTCATGGTGTACCTTGTCACAGTTACATTTTCTTAATTTTTCAAAGTTCATTTGAATTTCTTTCATTGAAATGCAAAAGTTGGAATATTTCAGTAGTGTTTTGTCGTGGTTTACCTTGTCAAAGTTGCATTTTCTTAATTTTTCAAAGTTCATTTGAATTTCTTTCATTGAAATGCAAGAGTTGGAATATTTCAGTAGTGTTTGGTTATGGTTTACCATGTCATAGTTACATTCTCTTGATTTTTCAAAGTTTCTTTTGGATTTCTTTCATTGAAATGCAAGAGTTGGAATATTTCAGTAGTTTTTTCTCGTGGTTTACCTTACCACAGTTACATTCTCTTGATTTTTCAAAGATCATTTTGAATTTCTTTCGTTGAAATGCAAGAGTTGCAATATTTCAGCAATCTTTTGTTGTGATTTACCTTGTCACAGTTACATTCTCTTGATTTTTCAAAGTTCATTCTGAATTTCTTTCATTTAAATTCAAGAGTTGGAATATTTCAGTTGTGTTTTGTTGTGGTTTACCTTGTCACAGTTAAATTCTATTGATTTTTCAAATTTCATTTTGAATATTTCTCGTTGAAATGCAAGAGTTGGAATATTTCAGAATTGTTTGGTTGTGGCTTACCTTGTCACAGTTACATATTCTTGATTTTCAAAGTTCATTTTGGATTTCTTTCGTTAAAATGCAAGAGATGGACTATTTCAGTAGTGTTTGGTTGTGGTTTACCTTGTCACAGTTACATTTTCTTGATTTTTCAAAGTTCATTTTGAATTTCTTTCGTTGAAATGCAAGAGTTGGAATATTTCAGTAGTGTTTGGTTCGTGGTTTACCTTGTCACAGTTAGCATTTTCTTGATTTTTCAAAGTTCATTTTGAATTTCTTTCATTGATATGCAAGAGTTGAAATATTTCAGTAGTCTTTTATCGTGGTTTACCATATCACAGTTACATTTTATTGATTTTTGAAAGTTGATTTTCAATCTCTTTCATTGAAATACAAGAGTTGGAATATTTCAGTAGTGTTTTGTTGTGCTTTAACCTTGTCACAGTTACATTTTCTTGATTTTTCAAAGATCATTTTGAATTTCTTTCGTTGAAATGCAAGAGTTGGAATATTTCAGTAGTGTTTGGTCGTGGTTTACCTTGTCAAAGTTACATTCTCTTGATTTTTCAAAGTTCATTTTGAATTTCTTCGTTGAAATGCAAGAGTTGGAATATTTCAGTAGTGTTTGGTTGTGGTTTACCTTGTCACAGTTACATTCTCTTGATTTTTCAAAGTTCATTTTGAATTTCTTCGTTGAAATGCAAGAGTTGGAATATTTCAGTAGTGTTTGGTTGTGGTTTACCTTGTCACAGTTACATTTTTTTGATTTTAAAAGTTCATTTTGAATTTCTTTCGTTGAAATGCAAGAGTTGGATTATTTCAGTAGTGTTTGGTTGTGGTTTACAATGTCACAGTTACATTTTCTTGATTTTTCAAAGTTCATTTGAATTTCTTTCATTGAAATGCAAGAGTTGGAATAATTCAGTAGTGTTTGGTTGTGGTTTACCTTGTCATAGTTACATTTTCTGATTTTTCAAAGTTCATTTTGAATTTCTTCGTTGAAATGCAAGAGTTGGAATATTTCAGTAGTGTTTCGGCGTTGTTTACTTTGTCAGAGTTACATTCTCTTGATTTTTCAAAGTTCATTATGGATTTCTTTAGTTGAAATATGATTTTGTCGTGCTTTACCTTGACACAGTTAAATTTCCTGATTTTTGCTAGGTTAGGTTAGGCTAGATCAAGTTAGATTAAGGTTAAGTTAGGTTAGGTTAGGTTAGCCTACGTACGCGCGCGTACGTAGGCTAACCTAACCTAACTTAACCTAACTTAACCTAACCTAACCTAATTTGATCTAGCCTAACCTAACCTAACCTAACATAAATCAAGAAAATGTAACTGTGTCAAGGTAAAGCACAACAAAACATATTTCAACGAAAGAAAAGAACTTTTAAAAATCAATAGAATGTAACTGTGACATAGTAAACCGTAAAAAAACACTACTGAAATATTCCAATTCTTGCATTTCAATGAACGAAATCCAAAATGAACATTGAAAAATTAAGAGAATGTAACTTTGACAAAGTAAACCACGGCAAAACTCTACTGAAATATTCCAACTCTTGCATTTCAACGAAAGAAATCCAAAATGATCTTTGAAAAATCAAGAGAATGTAAGTGTGGTAAGGTAAACCATGAGAAAACACTGAATGTAAGTGTGGTAAGGTAAACCACGAGAAAAAACTACTGAAAATATTTCTACTCTTGAATTTAAATGAAATAAATACAAAAGGACCTTTGAAAAATCAAGAGAATGTAACTATGACATGGTATACCATAAAAAAACACTACTGAAATATTCAAACTGTTGCATTTCAAAGAAAGAAATTCAAAGGAACTTTGAAAAATTAAGAAAATATAACTTTGACAAGGTAAACCACGACAAAACACTACTGAAATAATCCATCTCTTGCATTTCAATGAAAGAAATTCAAAATGAACTGTGAAAAATCAATATATTTTAACTGTGAGAATTTACGCAATTAAAAAGCACTACACAAATATTACAACTCTTTCATTTAAATTAAAGAAATTCAAATCAACTTTGAAATATCAAGAAAATGTAAATGTGACAAGGTAAACCATAACAAAATACTACTGAAATATTTCAACTCTTGCATTTCAACGAAAGAAATTCAAAATGAACTTTGAAAAATCAAGAGAATGTAACTTTGACAAGGTAAACTAAGACAAAAAACTATTGAAATATTCCAACTCTTGCTTTTCAACGAAAGAAATTCAAAAGGAACTTTGAAAAATTAAGAGAATGTAACTGTGACATGGTAAACCATGACAAAACTCTACTGAAATATTCCAACTCTTGCATTTCAACGACAGAAATCCAAAATGAACTGAGAAAAATCAAGAGAATGTAACTCTGACAAGGTAAACCACGAAAAAACACAACCTAAATAATAAAAATCTTTCAGTTTAAAGATAGAAATCCATTATGAACTTTGAAAAATCGAGATAATGTATCTGTGACGAGATAATCCGTGACAGAACACTACTGAAATATACCAACACTTGCATTTCAATGAAAGAAATCTAGAAATGAACTTTGAAAAATCAAGAAAATGTAAGTGTGACAAGGTAAACCACGACAAAACACTACTGAAATATTAAAACTCTTTCATTTCAATGAAAGAAATTCAAAATGAACTTTGAAAAATCAAGAGAATGTAACTGTGACAAGGTAAGCCGCCACAAAACACTCCTGAAATATTCCAACCCGTGCATTTCAAGGAAAGAAATTCAAATGAACTATGAAAAATCATGGGAATGTAACTGTGACAAAGTAAACCACGACATAACACTACTGAAATATTCCAACTCTTGCATTTCAAAGAAAGAAATTCAAAATGAACTTTGAAAAATCAAGAGAATGTAACTATGACAAGGTAAACCATAACAAAACACTACTGAAATATTCCAACTCTTGCATTTCACTGAAAGAAATTCAAAATGAACTTTGAAAAATCAAGAGAATATAACTGTGACAAGAGTAAACCACGACAAAACGCTTCTGAAATATTCCAACTCTTGCATTTCAACTAAAGAAATTCAAAATGAACTTTGAAAAATCAAGCGAATGTAACTGCGACAAGGTAAACCACAACAAAACACTACTGAAATATTCCAACTCTTGCATTCTAATGAAAGAAAACCGAAATGAACTTTGGAAAATCAAGAAAATGTAACTTTGACAAGGTAAACCACAACAAAACACTACTGAAATTATTCCAACTCTTGCATTTCAACGAAAGAAATTCAAAATGAACTTTGAAAAATCAAGAAAATTTATCTGTGACAGGGTAAAGTACGATAAAACACTACTAGAATATTCAAACTCTTGCATTTCAACGAAAGAAATTCCAAATGAACTTTGAAAAATAAATAAAATATAACTGGGGCATGGTAAAACATGACAAAACACAAATAAAATATTGCAAATCTTGCATTTTAATGAAAGGAAATCTAAATGAACTTTGAAAAATCAAGAGAATGTAACTGTGACAAGGTAAACCACAACAAAACACTACTGAAATATTCCAACTCTTGCATTTCACCGATAGAAATTCAAAATGAACTTTGAAAAATTGAGAGAATGTAACTGTGACAAGGTAAAGCACAACAAAACACTACTGAAATATTCCAATTCTTGCATTTTAATGAAAGAAATCGAAAATGAACTTTGAAAAATCAAGAGATTGTAACTGTGACAAGGTATACCACGACAAAACACTACTGAAATATTCCAACTCTTGCATTTCAATGAAAGAAATCCAATACGAACTTTGAAAAATTAACAGAATGTAACTGTGACAAGGTAAAGCTCAACAAAACACAACTGAAATATTCCAACTCTTACATTTCAATGAAAGAAATTCAAAATGAACTTTGAAAAATCAAGAGAATTTAACTGTGACAAGGTAAACCTCAACAAAACACTACTGAAATATTCCAACTCTTGCATTTAAATGAAAGAAATTCGAAAATGAATTTGAAAAATCAAGAGAATGTAACAGTGACAAGGTAAACCACGACAAAACGCTTCTGAAATATTCCAACTCTTACATTTCAACGAAAGAAATCCAAAATGAACTTTGAAAAATCAAGCGAATTTAACAGTTACCAGGTAAACCACAACGAAACGCTACTGAAATATTCCAACTATTGCATTTCAACGAAAGAAATTCAAAATGAACTTTGAAAAATCAAGAGAATGTAACTGTGATTAGGTAAGCCGCAACAAAACATTACTGAAATATTCCAACCCTTGCATTTCAATGAAATAAATTAAAAATGAACTTTGAAAAAACAATAGAATGTAACTGTGACAAAGTAAACCACTACATAACACTACTGAAATATTCCAACTCTTGCATTTCAACGAAAGAAATTCAAAATGAACTTTGAAAAATCAAGAGAATGTAACTGTGACAAGGTAAGTCACAACAAACCACTAGTGAAATATTCCAACTCTTGCATTTCAACGAAAGAAATTCAAAATGAACTTTGAAAAATCAAGAGAATGTAACTGTGAAATGGTAAACCACGACAAACCACTAGTGAAATAATCCAACTCTTGCATTTAAAAGAAAGAAATTCAAAATGAACTTTGAAAAATCAAGAGAATGTAACTGTGACAAAGTAAACCACAACAAAACACTATTGAAATATTCAAACTCTTGCATTTCAATCAAAGAAATTCAAAATGAACTTTGAAAAATCGAGAGAATGTAACTGTGACAAAGTAAGCCACAACAAAACACTACTGAAATAATCCAACTCTTGCATTTAAATGAACGAAATTCAAAATGAACTTTGAAAAATCAAGAGAATGTAACTGTGACAAAGTAAGCCACAACAAAACACTACTGAAATATTCCAACTCTTGCATTTCAACGAAAGAAATTCAAAATGAACTTTGACAAATCAAGAGTATGTAACTGTCAAACGGTAAACCACAACAAAACACTACTGAAATATTCCAACTCTTGCATTTAAATGAAAGAAATTCAAAATGAACTTTGAAAAATCAAGAAAATGTAACAGTGACAAGGTAAACCACAACAAAACCCTACTGAAATAATCCAACTCTTGCATTTCAACGAAAGAAATTCAAAATGAACTTCGAAAAATCCAGAGAATGTAACTTTTACTAGGTAAGCCGCAACAAAACACTACTGAAATAATCCAATCCTTGCATTTCAAGAAAAGAAATTCAAATGAACTTTGAAAAATCAAGAGAATGTAACTGTGACAAAGTAAACCACGACATAACACTACTGAAATATTCCAACTCTTGCATTTCAATGAATGAAATTCAAAAAGAACTTCGAAAAATCAAGAGAATGTAACTGTGATAAGGTAAACCACGACAAAACACTACTGAAATATTCTAACTCTTGCATTTCAATGAAAGAAATTCAAAATGAACTTTGAAAAAACAAGAGAATGTAATTGTGACAAAGTAAACCACGACAAAACACTACTGAAATATTCCAACTCTTGCATTTCAACGAAAGAAATTCAAAATGAACTTTAAAAAATCAAGAGAATGTAACTGTGACAAAGTAAGCCACAACAAAACACTACTGAAATATTCCAACTCTTTAATTTAAATGAAATAAATTCAAAATTAAATTTGAACAATTAAGAGAATATAACTGTGTTAATGTAAACCACAACAAAACACTATTGAAATATTCAAACTCTTGCATTTCAACGAAATAAATTCAAAATGAACTTTGAAAAATCAAGAGAATGTATCTGTGACAAGGTAAAACACGACAAAACACTAGTGAAATAATCCAACTCTTGCATTTCAGAGAAAGAAATTCAATATGAACTTTGAAAAATCAAGAGAATGTAACTGTGACTAGGTAATCCGCAAAAAAACACTACTGAAATATTCCAACCCTTGCATTTCACGGAAAGAAATTCAAATGAACTTTGAAAAATCAATAGATTGTAACTGTGACAAGGTATACCACTACATAACACTACTGAAATATTCCAACTCTTGCATTTCAATGAATGAAATCCAATACGAACTTTGAAAAATCAAGAGAATGTAACTGTGACAAAGTAAGCCACAACAAAACACTATTGAAATATTCCAACTCTTACATTTCAATGAAAGAAATTCAAAATGAACTTTGAAAAAACAATAGAATGTAACTGTGAAATGGTAAACCACGACAAACCAGCACTGAAATAATCCAACTCTTGCATTTCAATGAAAGAAATTCCAAATGAACTTTGAAAAATTGAGAGAATGTAACTGTGACAAGGTAAGCCGCAACAAACCAGTACTGAAATAATCCAACTCTTGCATTTCAACGAAAGAAATTCAAAATGAACTTTGAGAAATCAAGAGTGTAACTGTGACAGGGTGAACCACGACAAAACACTAGTGAAATAATCCAACTCTTGCATTTCAACGAAAGAAATTCAAATGAAATTTGAAAAATCAAGAGAACGTAACTGTGACATGGTAAACCGACGAAAACTGAAATAATCCAACTCTTGCATTTCAACGAAAGAAATTCAAATGAACTTTGAAAAATTGAGAGAATGTAACTGTGACAAGGTAAACCATGACAAAACACTACTGAAATAATCCAACTCTTGCATTTCATCTAAAGAAATTCCAAATAAACTTTGAAAAATAAAGAGAATGTAAGTGTGACAAAGTAAACCACGACAAAACACTACTGAAATAATCCAACTCTTGCATTTCAATGAAAGAAATTCAAAATGAACTTTGAAAAATCAAGAGAATGTAACTGTGACAAGATAAACCATGACAAAACACTACTGAAATATTCCAACTCTCGCATTTCAACGAAGGAAATTCAAAATGAACTTTGAAAAATCAAAAAAATGCAACTGTGACAAAGTAAACCACTACATAACACTACTGAAATATTCCAACCCTTGCATTCAAATGAAAGAAATTCAAAATGAACATTTAAAAATCAAGAGAATGTAACTATGACAATTTAAACCACAACAAAACACTTCTGAAATATTCCAACTCTTGCATTTCAACGAAAGAAATTCAAAACGAACTTTTAAAAATCAAGAGAATATAACTCTGACAAAGTAAACCACAACAAAACACTACTGAAATATTCCAACCCTTGCATTTCAATGAAAGAAATTCAAATGAACTTTGAAAAATCAAGAGAATGTAACTGTGACAAAGTAAACCACAACAAAACACTACTGAAATATTCCAACTCTTGCATTTCAACGAAAGAAATTCAAAATGAACTTTGAAAAATCAAGGGAATGTAACTGTGACAAAGTAAACAACAACAAAACACTAGTGAAATACTCCAACTTTTGCATTTCAATGAAAGAAATTCAAAATAAACTTTGAAAAATCGAGAGAATGTAACTTTGACAAGGTAAACCACAACAAAACACTACTGAAATAATCCAACCCTTGCATTTCAACGAAAGAAATTTAAATGAACTTTGAAAAACCGAGAGAATGTAACTTTGACAAGGTAAACCACCACAAAACACTACTGAAATATTCCAACTCTTGCATTTAAATGAAAGAAATTCAAAATAAACTTTGAAAAATCAAGAGAATGTAACTGTGAAAAGGTAAACCACGACAAAACACTAGTGAAATAATCCAACTCTTGCATTTCAACGAAAGAAATCGAAAATGATCTTTGAAAAATCAAGAGAATGTAACTGTGTCAAGGTAAGCCTCAACAAAACACTACTGAAATATTTCAACTGTCCTAGTCGATTACGTTATTCAATGCCCATGTATGGACTCCCGTCATGACCTTCTGATAGGGTTCTACTCATTATGTAATCAATTTCTCCGAAATCCATTTTCCTAGTCGATTACGTCATTCTATGTCCAAATATGGACCCCCGTCACGACCTCCTGATATGGTTCTACCGATTATTTAATCAATTTATCAGATATCCAACTGTCCTAGTCGATTACGTCATTCTATGCCCATGTATGGACTCCCGTCATGACCTTCTGATAGGGTTCTACTGATTATGTAATCAATTTCTCACAAATCCAATCGACCTTGGAAAAAAGAGGTCATTGACACGCTTTGATTATACAATCATTCTCCCTGGTGATTCCATGCCCATATTTGGTGCCTCGTCACGACTGACATTACCACGTGTTCTCCCTAGGGACTCTATGCCCATATTTGGTGCCCCGTCACTACCTCCTGATTTGGTTCTACCGATTATTTAATCAATTTATCAGATATCCAACTGTCCTAGTCGATTACGTCATTCTATGCCCATGTATGGACTCCCGTCATGACCTTCTGATAGGGTTCTACTGATTATGTAATCAATTTCTCAGAAATCCAATCGACCTTGGAAAAAAGAGGTCATTGACACACTTTGATTACGCAATCATTCTCCCTGGGGATTCCATGCCCATATTTGGTGCCCCGTCACGACTGTCATTACCACGTGTTCTCCCTAGGGAATCTATGCCCATATTTGGTGCCCCGTCACGACCTCCTGATATGGTTCTACCGATTATTTAATCAATTTATCAGATATCCAACTGTCCTAGTCGATTACGTCATTCTATGCCCATGTATGGACTCCCGTCATGACCTTCTGATAGGGTTCTACTGATTATGTAATCAATTTCTCAGAAATCCAATCGACCTTGGAAAAAAGAGGTCATTGACCCCATTAACCACGTGTTCTCCCTAGGGAGGCTATGCCCATATATGGAGTCCCGTCAGTATTCTATGCCCATATAAGGAGTCCCGTCAGTATTCTATGCCCATATAAGGAGTCCCGTCACGAGTTATTATGGCACCTCTACTTACCTCCCTTTTTCAAAAATCATATTTATAATCTTCAATTACTTATTTCTAATCTCAGAGCCACCATATTTAAGAAACTCATTTACCACCCTATCAGCACCTTGAGCCTTATTATTTTTAAATCCTTTTAGCAACGTCGCTAATTCTTCCTCACAAAACAATTTTTCCTTTACATCCAAGGTATCAAAATTTTTTCATTTTCCTCTATATCTTTTCCTGCAACTCTTTCCTTATCACTAATTTTGGCCCCGTTCCAATCTTTGTTCCAATCCCCGTTCCAAAAACTGGGACAAGGCCAGATCGACTACTTTCTCTCAATTTATTAACATGAAAGTACAATATTTTACTATTATGCCGTCTAGCTGCATCTTCCAGATCCTTGGCAATTTTATCCCCTTTACACCCCCTTAAATGATATTTTAAAGCTTTCTTCGCTTTCTTTACATTCCTTTTCTTTCAATATGATCTATGTGGAAAATATAGATAAATTCTATATATAGATATATTCCATATATATATTTTCATATACGGATATATACGTCTTAATGCCCAAACTGCTGACTGTCCATGATCCTCCAGATAGCTATAGAATGATGAAGGGGGGGGGGTGTACGAAGGAAGTAAAATATGTCTCTATGTAGCAGACAGTATAATATTGTAATGCCTACCAGCGCGAAAGATGAAAAGACGAGTCGAGTCATCATGAGCCAGGGCCGTATCCAGGATTTTTGTTCAGGGGGGGTTTTACTAATTTTTGACTTTTATGGGGGGGGGGGTTTACTAATTTTTGACTCAGTTTTCGACTAATTTTACTGATTTTTACCTAGGTTTTACTAATTTTCGACTTGTTTTCAAGTCGGTCAAAAATTTCGGGGGGGGGGGGGGGTTCAAACCGAGTACCCCCCCCCCCTGGATACGGCCTTGTCATGAGCCCTGCCAAGATATTTGGGGGGGGGAATGTTACTATGAACTTTGTTTTCAGCAATTTTAAATGGTAATATTTCTGTTTATATGAAATATTTCAATGTATTTAAACATATTTATATTATATTTTATTGTTCAGAAAATCCCAATTTACAGGTCGTGATGGCCTCAGCGACATAGAAGATCAAAAGTCGCGCATATCATTCACATGAGCAATAATAACCACCTTTATCCACTCGTAATACTACAGTAGAGACAATAATAAGGACTTATTGAAGAAAAACTAATTATCGCTAATTTTAAAGTATATTCAAATTTAAAGTTTTTGTTTTCCAAAAAGCAAATTTTACGTGAACAAGTTACGATGTTATATTTTGTCTATAGCTTATCTCTTACTTATCAAGTTTATCATCTTCTTTAGCTTATCAAACTTAAATATCTAGCTTATCATCTTCAGCCTAAATGGCATTGCAGAAAGGTATCATAGAAGCCTCATTAGTTTTTGCAACCTTTTCTTCTGTGCTTTCCTTTCGCACTAGTGTCAGCTAATTCTAGCTCAGTATAGACACCAAATCATGTCTTTTTAATTATGTTACCAATGTAATCAACATAAGCTGTGTTTTATAGAAAAAGAGTGAACTTTCCATAGATGACCACTCTTTAATGTGTTTGATTAGTTCATTGTTCACAAGTTTTAACAATTACCACTAACTGCAAAACTGAAATGGGTGGACTTTCTGCTGTGAGTGGGTTACTATGAGGAGAATTTTTCATGGGGAGTGAGGGAAGTGTCCAGGGGTGAACATTCGAGAAGAAATTTTCAAATTGGAAACAATTTGACAAAATTCCTTTTCAAATTATTTTTATTTGTCTTACTTTCTGTTTGTTGACTAAATTTTGCATATGGAGATGCTTTAGGGGAATTTTCCGGGGGAAATGTTCAGTAGGGTTGAAATTTATGTGAAAATTCGTCCAGGTGTGTGTATACTATTAATACAACCAGTTTAGTTACATTAACTAATAACGCCATGGGTAATAAGGTAAAACATTTAGGGAATGTTTAGGGGAATTTTAATTAAGCAAAAAAACTATGGATATCCAGACATTCTAAAGGGCATAGACGCAATATCATAGTTATCTCCGCTTTATAATAGCTATTGATATTGTTGAAACTTTTAAAGAAGCCTTTTCGGCTGGAAATTAAGTTGTAGTGCCCCTTTTTAAGAGTCAAAACTGAGTGGAGGGGAAATCAAATAATATTCCAAGCGTAAAACTACCACAGATCACATTAAATTAATAAATGAAACCGAAAATGAACTGAAATTACAATAAATAACCTAGTCAAACTCGAAACAACCAAAAACTCATTTTGACTCGGCTATTTACTGTAATTTCTACTCGTTTTCGGTTTAATTTATTTATTTATGTTGATTTGTGGTAGTTTAACACTTGGTAGTTTATTTGACTTTATTTCTGCTCTTTTTCGGTTTATTGGAGCTTTTTACTTTTCTTTGAAAAACACGTTTCATGGAAAAGGTTTTTAAAATAATTTAGGTATATATTGTCTTTTTTTTATTAAGACATGTTTTATTTAGTCAAATTCTTATGTTTTTAGCTGAAAAGGAGGCCAAAAAGGCGATTGCGAAACGTAAGCCTCGTTTGCCGTCAGAATATTATGTACAATCTTTTTTTACTGCCTTCCATGAAGACCCAATTGAATTGGAGACACTTTCGGATGCACTGTATGTTTTGTCGAAGGCACCTCTAAAAGGAAAGAAAAAAAGGTTTTACAATTAGAAATCAATACTGCTGATTTTTCAATGGCTTGCTGCCCTCTCACGAAGCAGGGCCATGTCAAAGAATTTTTTTAATTATTTAGTTTTAAAGTTTTGATTTGACAAAGTTTGACCATCATTTCGTGGAACTAATGCGAGCCTTGCCAAGAGAACAAAAAGACAAATCCTTCTAGAAAAATTAAAGTCACATAGGCTCTCTATCCTTAGGTCTCCACAGTTATTCTAGCCAAGTACCATCTCTTGTTCTTTCAATTCTGCTTTGACCAACTGAGTTCACCTGCCTAAACTGTGAATGGCAAGACGGTTGCTCAAGCGGGCTGCATCAAAGCCAAAGAGATTATCAATTCACTGGGGTTAGATTTCGCCAATATTGGCTGCTTTCACAGTCCAAGCTCAAATTATACTCGTATAAGGTATATGGATTATTATTATATGTTCTGCTTTAAATTTTTCAATTAAAAAAGGGTGGGCGTTTCGAAGAAAAACATACTGAACGGAGATTTGTAGTTTGAGCTCTCGTGTATTTTGATTTCCAACTGACTATATTTTCTTGATATATTTAATGCTTTCAATTGTTCACTCGTTAAACTTTATGGTAAAGGGTAGGGATTTAAGGGGTTGCATATGAAATTATCAGATCATCGTTAATTCTGTTTGTTTTAATGACAATCTTTACCATTATTAATTTTTTCCTTCAATTAATCATGGCTGCAGTAGAATTTGCAACCTAATAAAGAGAAAATCACATCCCATATTAGCCAGTTAATTAAATGCGCATTTTCGAGGACACGGTCTTATAAAAATATTTTTCACTGCATGTTGATTCAGAAATGCTAACTATTATTCATATTCAATTGTAATTGTTGAGACAAATTTTGAGGATCTTAAAAGAGTATAAAACACTTTGAGATGGATTCAAGTCAAAAGCACACCATTAAAATTGTCCTTGCCGACGTGTCTTCTTAATTGAAGGCTGCAACCTTAGGCAACAAGGAAAATCATAGTTTAATAGGTAACACTCCAGTAACTCATCGTTTTGTTTTTCCTTTTTTCCTTCTGGCGATCGCACTAGATCAAAGGTTGCAAATAATCACCAGAGGGCTCCTTTGAATGGACAAAGGCTCTACTGCATTTTGTAAGTCTCTTAAGAAACCGCGCCCAACTAAGTGCCATTTTCTGCAACAAACCTACAAATTTGGGCAAACAAGGAAAAATTCGTCCTATACACGCTCCACGAAAAACTGCTCAGCATGTGTTTAGTCTTTTGAAGTGTCTAGCTCTCCCCTCCTTCCACTCCAAAGACCGTCGAAGCTTAGTGAAATTTTACCTTGTCAATTGAAGCTCTGCCGAAATATAATAATCTTTTTTTTCTAACAGCAAAGCCGTCTTTAAGGTGAATTTGAAACCCCAAATTCATTGTTTTTATGAAAAACGAGAAAAAATGTGTTGTAAATTAAAAATTTGTTCATACAAAATTAATTTAATGCTTTTTCATGCCTGAATATTTTCAGTTAAAATCAGTGAAATTACAGGCCGCAACAGTCATCATACTTGGCCGAAAGAAACACCATTGCTCCAAAAATTTAATATCTTCCATAAATTTCTCTTGCTCATACTTATAAATAAAGTTAAGGGTTTGTCTAAGTAAATGGTCTGACACTTGGTCTTAACCCCAAGTTCTGCCACGGATGGCTGTCTTGGTACGCCTAGAACGCAACACGATGTTTTCATGATTTCTTAATGTCCATTACCCTTCATGCCCTTGCTAAAACCTTTCCAGTCGATTCTATTCTGTTTTCAATGTTGTCTCTGCCTTGAGATTAATAACTTGTTATTTGAATGAATTATTAATGAAAGTTTCCAGGAACAGTTGAATACTAAGCTGGAGAGCTTAAAATTTGAAAATGTAGAAAATGTACTCAATAGTTTTGTGAACATTATTTGTGTAGGTGATTATTGTGTCTTACTTCACACATAGTTACTACCCAGAATTGTGACGTCATTCATCAAGATTGGCCAGAAGAATTCAGTTTTTAGTAAAATTTTTTAGTAAATTTTTCCACTAAAAACTGCATTTGTGATGTCTTTTTATACTGCTGTCTTTTCAAAGATATTTGATTTTTGAAGCAATCAAACAGTTCGTGGTAAAGTTATGTTAAAACTTTATATTCCATAGATAGCTTGGCCCTGGAAAATCGTAGAGAGTTGTTCAATGGCTAATTTTAAAGGAAATTAATGGTGTTAAGCCTTTTGTAATCAAAACAAATTATTTTTAAAATAGAATAATTTTTTTCGAAAAACTGCATATTTCATGTTAAATATTTTATTAAGAGACGATCCTCATTAGAAGAACAAACCATTGCATATATTGGACTTAGTTAGCTGACTGATTCTCTGAGAGTTCTCTCTTACTACTCCTGTATTAGCAATTATTACTTACATAATACTTGCTAACAAGACAGGCAATTATTAGCAATAAAACTCTGAAAAAAACTCCCCCCGCCAGAACTAAATGTTTTCTTTTCCGTTTTTATAATAGAGGATGAACTCTTGCCTATACTAGATTAGATACAAAGCTTATTACATACAGGATCGATCTAGTTTATTATATATGTTGGAGTAAAGAGTGAACTCAAGACCAAAGAAACTGACCAATGTGGTTTATCAATGTCAACTTGATTATTTTAGCCAGGAGGTAAATAAAACGGGTTTTTTGGCTTGAATAACAAGGAAAATATATTGGCTTGATCCGGGTTTTAGCTGTAGATAGCAACCTAGTAAGAGAAGATCACGTCCAATGTTAAGAAATGTAAAAACCCATAACTCCTAAAGATGGCAGATATAAACAATAAGTACACCATTAGAACCGCCTAGACCGAAACCCCTGTATAGGAAACTTTCTGTCCCTTGGCTTGAACAGTAAGGGAAACATATTGGCTTGAAAATCAAGAAAAGTGACAGCTAAATATATCTTTCTGCCGAAACGGCATTTTTTTTTTCTTTTCCTTTTTTTTCATAGATAGCTTGGCACTGCAACATCGTAGAGTTGTTCAATGGCTCATTTTAAAGGAAATTAATGGGGTTAAAAACTTTTTGTAATTAAAACAAAATATTTTTAAAACAGAATCAATTTTGTCAAACAAACTGCATTTTTGATGTATTTTCATTCTACAGTCTTTTCAAAGATATTTGATTTTTGAAGCAATCATTATCCATGTTGCAACGGTAGCTAGCAACCTACTAAGAAACGATCACGTCCAATAGTAAAAATTAGAGTAACCCATAACTCCTGAAAATAGATTCAGATCAAAACAAGAAGTACGCAATTAGAACCGCCTTGTCCAAAACCTCTATTTAGCAAACTTACTGTTCCTTGGCTTGAATAACATTAAAGTAAAGAACGAAGTAAAGAAGCCTATAATAACTGAATATTACTAGGAGACTAAAAAATTTTAAATAAAACCCAAAACGAACAGAAATTATAACAGAGTCAAACTCAAAACGAGCAGAAATTAACATAAGTTGGGCTCAAAACCCCTATACCTTCCCAAGGTCAGAACATAATTTGCACTTTACTGAAAAAAATATTAATGCTTTTACTTTTATAACTTTTCTGTTCGTTTTGGGTTTCATTTATTTATCGATGCTGATTTGTGGTAGTTTCATGTTTGGTAGATTATTTGATTTATTTTTGCTAATTTTTTGTTTAATGGAGTTCTTTACTTTTCTTTGAAAAACTTATTTTTTTGTTTTTTTTTTTGATTAATTTCTGTTCGTTTTATATTGATATAGCCTTTTGCAGGGAAAAAGAAAATAATACTTTAAATCCTTTCGTTTTTTTAAGACTCTATAGTTTGGCCTGCAATTTGTATGTTGGAGAAAATTTTTTTTTATAACATATACCCTCTTAAAAATCTGGACACAAATAGTAGTGTTTAATTTAGTTTCATACCTCCTCTAGGGGGATTATTTCCCCTCCAATCATTTTCGACTATTAAAAAGGGCATCAGTCCTTTCTATTTTCATTCGAAGGAGCCCTTTTAGAAGTTCCTACGACAACTCCTTCGATACGAAGTGGTCTAAACAACAACAAAAAAATAACACATTAGGCACATATCGATCTTTACTATAAAAATGCCAAGCCTTCCAATCACTGTCGACTATTTAAAAGGGCACTAGGCCTTTCGATTTCCAATCGAATGGGCCCTTATCTGCCCCCAGGGCATAAATTACAACCCTTACTCTAAGGGCTGTGAGGAAGGTTCTCATCCTCTATGACATAATTTCCAAAACTTTCAACTACGCTAAACAAAATAGCTATCTCAAAATTTTGATTGGACGTGTTTGGAAAAATGGTGGGCGTGAGGGGGTGCTAGTCGCTCTCCCATCTCTTTCAACTATTAAAAAAGGCCCTAGCCCTTTCAATTTCCAATCAAATGAGGCCTTTTGAAGTTTCTAGGAAAAAGCTTTCAATAAAACCTTATATACCCCCCCGGCACAACTCAAAACACTTGCCCTGTGGGCTGGGGGGAGGGGGGCTGTCATCCGACAAGACCAAAGTTCAAGAACTTTATACGCTGTCAAGAACTATGGCTATCTGAATATTGTCATTGGCGGTGTTTAGGGGAATGGTGAGCGTGAGAGGGTGGTTAGTTACCCTCCAATCACTTTCGCCCATTAAAAAGGGCACTAGCCCTCTCAATTCCCAATTGAATGAGCCCCTTTTGAAGTTTTTACGACAAGTCTATCTATAAAACCTTATATGCCCCCAGGGCATAGGTTACAACCTTTGCCCTGGGGACTTTGGGGGGTTTGTCATCCTTAAATACATAATTTCCAGAACTTTCAACCCCTCCTTGGAAAATACCCCTGTGGAAAATAAGGTTTCTGAATTTGAAACCTTTGAGTTTTTGTTTTTGTTTTGCTGAAAAGTGCTAAGGAACGGGAAAAAGAGGATCTTGGAAGTTTTTTTTATAGGTTAATGGTCATTTCTATTTTTCATTAAATAAAAAACTGTTTTTTTTTTACCGAAAGTAAGGAGCCGTTTAAAAACGTAAAACAAACAGAAATTACTCCAAACATGAGGGGGCCTCCTTAATTCCAGCAAAATTCTTAAAGAGTAGCTGCTGAACCCCCAAGCTCCGTTGAATTGAGATAAAATGTTTTTTTTAAGACACTTAAAAAAAATACCCCCACCGCGAACCCCCCACCCCCTGCGGAAAGAGATATGAAAGGAGTTGCCCTTCCACAAGACCTTGCTCTTTACGCAAAAGTTTTGACTTTTTGTCCTAATTCTTTAGGAACGATTCCTGAAATACAATGGCCGTTTAGTTAGAACAATAAGCTTTGTTTTAAAATTCAAAAAAAAAAAAAACATTAGCGTAAAGACCGAGGTCTTGAGGAGGAGGCAACCCCTTTCATATACGTAATAATTTCAGTTCGTTTTAAATTTTAATGTTGCTCCTTACTTTTAGTTGAAAAACTTGTTTTTAAAATTTAATTTCTGATCGTTTTTAAATAATACCGGGAAGGCCGGCTCTCTCTCTCCATGAAAAATTCCGGTAATTGTGTATTATACGCCACTCACTCAAGTCTACGATGTGTAATACTCAAGAAGAAACCGGTTTATTTGTTAGTTTCTTCGTTATTTTAGCAACAAATTTGGGGTATATATATTCACATGAGGGGGGGATTAGATATAGCGGATATGCATGCAAAATAAGTTAGGTAAAATTATTCTTCATATTATAAAGTAAGAATTGTTTTCTGACTTCGAACTGTACAAATACTTTACCCCCTCCCCTTTATGTGCAAATATTTAGTCCAAATGATTTTTCCTATCTATTATGTCACTTGTCCTTGTCTTGTCTCGCGCTAATCTGAAAGAAACTAACAAAGAAACTGATTTGTTCTCGAGTTTTACATAGCGTAAACTTGAGTGAGTGGTGCATAATACACAAGTACCATTCCTCCCCCTACTGAATTCTCAAATTTGGAAAGTCTTATTTTCCACGGGACTATTTTCCGGGGGGGGGGGGTATTTTCCGCGGGAGTAAACACTGACCACCAATTTTAACACATATAAACAACTAGAACTAAGAAATTGTCACTTAATAATTGTAGTTTGTTTCTATTAACCAGAGTATGACGTTTCCTTCAATTATTACCCATATTTTGGAGTATCTGTTCAACTAACATTTTATCTGGTAATTGTATTGAAATCTTAGCAAAAAATGTTTCATCGGGTCAAGAATGTGACAATAAAGTTATAGATATTACTTTTTCTTTCGGTGGTTTGACATTACGAACTAACTGTTGATGAAAAATAAGGGGGAAAACGATACCTACAAAATTAGTTTTTCAACTATGGCTGTAACCAGTCGAGCCATTAGTTCCATTTTAACGACAGTGCTTATTACTTGGAAAAAGCGCGAATGGCAAATCTATGAGTATATTTATTTTTTTGCAAGCTAACTTTCAAAAGTTTACCCGTAAATCGGTAAAATGAATGAATATGAAGAGAATTTTATCTTTTTCATGCTGCATTTTCATTTGCCTACTTAGTGTGGATTGGAAATAAATGAACATAGAATAATGAAACTTACATAAATAAATTATGTTGAGATTTATAAAGCAACTTTGAACAAAATAATACCAAAAGAAATAACTCCTTTTGTTCTATAAAGAAAATGTATCGAATTGGATATGCAAGATTAGGTAAAAACAGAACAAATGCAAAAAAAAAAAATCACTTACTTTTTGAATTGTTCTGAGTTTCGCTTCAGCTTCTTTCCTCCATTTTTACTTCCCATAATCAATCACACAGCCCGATAGACAGAAAAGAATATTCAAATCACCCTAGCCGAGAACTTTTTTGTCTTGTCAGATTGTAAAACAAAACGATAGCGGCCTATTCTAAATGCATTTCAAACAGCCTTCCGAAAGAATCCGCCCACCTTCTTTGAATGAGAAATAGCGAAGCCAAGTCCATCTATTTTTGTAACAATTTAAAAAATTTTGTATTTTCTTGCAAATTTACGTTATTTTCTACAGAAACGTCGAAGTATGTAACAAATCTGGCACGGTGAATGCATAGATCTGAAGCTAAGGAACAATATGATACAAATACATTGTCTATTCGGTCAAAATAGTAGCTTCAGATTAGTCGCAAAATCCTCTGTTTTTAAAAAGCATTTTACTGTCTAATAAAAAATTTGAATCATATTTCAAAAATATAATCCGGTGAATTCATAAATCTAAGTCTCAGCTATCGAATAATGCCAACATTGTCATCTATAGTCAAAAATTGAAGACAGTAAGCAGTTTATTTAAAAACGGTCAAAAATATGAATAGTGAGCATAAACCTTGTTTTGATTCTTTGGGAGACACCATGATGTAAAACTACTCTAGCATGTGGTGAACAAAAGAAGTAAAAATCCAAGAAGAATGGGAAAGGAAGACGCTGAATTTATTTAGTAGCTCAAGAAGGGATGCCTCAAGGAGGTATGCCTAAGACATTTTCTGAAGTCTGCACGAAGCACTTAAGATGGCTTACAACCGAACAGGATGAAGGCTGGGGACTTCCAGTATCAATGTAGGTTTTGTGCAATCCTGGGCCTATCTTGGCCACAGTTTGGTTTTCCACACTTAATGATGATCTTCTATACAGAGACAGATCTAAGGGGATCAGAGGGGATAGTCTGCCCGGGTGCTGGTACTTAAAGGGTACCGGCTTGAAATCCACTTTTTGATCTAATCAGATAAATTTAGAAATTTTGCAGTTCAGGAACGCGCATACTTTTGATTTGAAGATGTATCGAACTATGCCGGTATTAGTTCCTTCCAATGATTATTTGAAAAAAACTACGTTTTCTAAAGAGTTAAAGAGGCTGAGTTACAAGGTAGGACCTTAAAACGTACAGAGATTAGGAGGCACAGTTGAGGGGCTGCCGCCCCCAAACCCCCGTTTTCGCAGCCTTTAAATAAAAAAAAAGTTTTTAAACTGAAAATAAGGAGCGACATTAAATCTTAAAACGAACAGAAATTATTCCGTATATGAAAGGGGCTGTGCCCTCCTCAACGCCTCGCTCTTTACGCTAAAGTTTTTATTGTTTAAAAAAAGAGTTGTGAGAAAGTCAAACTTTAGCGTAAAGAGCGAGGAACTGAGTTTCTTTTTTAAAATTTAAATTCAGTATATAAAAAATTTGCTCGAACAGTAATTCGAACCCCGGTAGTCCACCTGTCAGCCAGGAGTCATGACCGCTGCACTAAAGAGACACAACAGTTATTGTTTTTTAGTAAGGGGACTCTATTTTTAACGCAAGCAAATCCCCAAAAAATTTGATAGTTGGTTTTTGGAAAACAAAGAAGGAGTGATTAGATTGAGCTGAAATTTCGAGGATAAGCTTCCAGGCCCCAGGAAAGCTTATCCTCTAAATTTCAGCCCAATCAGACAACGTTAAAGGGGGTTGTGGTGGGAAAAATTAACATGGGTTATTATAGGAAAACGAGGTTTTTCATAAATGTAAATTCGGAGGATAATTTTTTCGGTCTGAAAATATCAAAAGGCCCTCACAAGTCAAATTCTGCTTCGAATGAGTCCTCATTCACCTGGATCAGTGGCCAACTGTGGCTTGTAGACCTGGATAACAAAAAAAAAGAGAAATGAATTTTAAGTGGCTATATTTGGTTTTTTGAAAACAGGGAAGAAGTGATCAGATTGAGCTGAAATTTCGAGGATAAGCTCTAGGTCCCTAGGGAATCTTAACCTCTAAATTTCAGCCCAATCGGACAACATTAAAGGGGGGCTGTGGTGGGAGGGTCGAAACTTCCGGCCCAGTTTACCCCATGAAGATAAAGTCGGAGGAGGATGAAATTTTGCGCGTTTCTTAGTTTGAGTTTGGGCTACAAAATGCGATCACTGCCGTCTCTCTGCGACCTCTAGGACCTGAAATCACTTAACATTGTGGTGGGTCGCCTCTTTATAGAGGCACAAGTGTGCCTCCTTGAAAGAAGCTTCATAAATTAAAGTTGATTAAACTTTTTAGAAACAGTACGACCAAGGAGCTGTGGAAAAACTTATTTTCCAAATAGCGTTTAATTATAATTCACATAGAACAAAATATGGCTTTAAACCTTTCGTATGAATAAATCATAAATATATTTGTTTCGAGAAAAGCATACAAAAATAATTTTTAATCTACATAATAAGGTTAATTATGTACACTAATAAGGTACACTAAAAAGTAATATAAGGTACACTTGTGTAAAGTACCCAACATAATAAGGTACACTAAAAAGTAGTAAAAAGAGAGGATAAAAAAAAAATTCTGAGAAAAGACAGGCCATATCCATCCAATTGTAGCGATTTTATCTTATTTAAGCTTTTAATGATTGTATACTTTTGTTAGATAATCCTTTATAATGACAGACCATAAGAAGCAAGAACAGATTTCATTAAAGCCATGAGTCGAAATAATCCATTGGTTCACTTGAATATTCTGCATGATCATTTTATGGACATATAAAAAAAAAAAAAGAAGACATTAACCCTGTATACTAAGGCACTTTGAAAAATGGATTCCATATTCACTACTCTCTTGGATTAGATTCAGTTGAAAAGCTGATGAACCCTCAGAAGAGCCTGTGAACCAGGATGTGGAAGAAACTTTGCAACAATTTGAGAAGTTGATGGAGAGAGAGCCTGTTGGTGTGGAAAATTACTCCTTCTATGCTAAGGTATGTCTTATTAAGCCTATATTACTTCTTTTCTCTTTTAATTGAGTTGGAACATTTTGTCCAATTTACAAATTACGAAGCGTCTGAGGATAGACGTAATATATAAAAAAAATTCTCGCTAAATGCCCATGTGACACAAATAATAAAGCACTAGTAACTCTTTTTTTTGCTAAATATTTCCACTCTCTATAAAAAAAATTAAATAAATGAGTGTGTTTCTAATCTAATCATAGTTAGTTAATCTTTAAATTTAGCCCTGTTTAAAGCTAGTCTTAAAGGTTAAGTCAATCTTGGTATAATTTTGATGTAATGTATCTAAATATAAAAATAAAATCCTTCCAGTAATAAGCAAGAAAGAATATGAAGAAATAATTTATCAGTTCCAAACTCACAGCTGAAAGGTAAAAGAAACTAAATGAGAAGCAAAAAGTAAGAAAACAGAAGGACAAAAACTAACTAGACTAGGAAGACAAAAATGCCAACCACAGATACAGAAAGACTGAAAACTTCTTATGTAAATGTTTAAAGCCAAACTTAAAACCTCAAAAAGTAAATTGAAAATCTGAAAAAAGCTGTTTAAATTTACCTTGTAAGTAGCACATGGAGGTTTAACTATTACCCTTCTAAACTGTATCTTCAGCTTAAAATTTGAGAAATATTTGGACATAGATGCGAGATATAGGAAATTCTCTTGTTAAATGCGCCCATGCACAGAGTTTGCTGCACCTCTAAATTTTACCTCACATTATCTCTTTCTTTTATTAATGTGTCCCTTTTGTTTACATTCATTTACATCCAAAGAGACCCTTTAATTGAGTTTTTTTAATCAAACTATATTTGTTAAAATAAATCTTCAGGAGATGAAATTTTTAATAGGTATACTAAATATAATGTAAATACCATTTCTAATTTCCGTTCTACCATTTCTTCAATCCGTTTTGTACCTCATGTTTAGCTTATGTTCATAGGGTCTCAAAAAAACTTTTACCGTTTGTTTGTTTTGCAAAATGTTAAAAAAAATTAAGTTTTATTGGTTTAATACCCGCAAGAACTAATTTCAATTATGAAACTTGTTTCTCATCTCTACTATTTTTTACCTATTAAGTTTTAAAAGGCTGTTTTCGTCAGCCATAGGATCCCTCATACATTCGTAAGCTTCTCGATTGTATGACATGTTGTGCTTGTATTGTTAACTTCTTTTTATGCGAAATTATAAATAGAAAATCGGGTCTAATACTATTTTTTAATTAATAAATAATATGAATTTGTCGAATTATTTGGATATACGGTTGGTTTTACTTTCATGGTAAGTTTCAGCACATTGGTAAAACCAGTGCAGTGCAAGAAAAATTGATTATAGCAATACACTTTCCACTTAAATGGAGTACCCCCAAAATTTCCGGTTAAAGGAAAAGGTTCTAATTCAATTTTTCTTTTGTGTTCAAGTCTTGCTCGAGAATGGAAATGTAGAAAAGGCAGAGCTTTGTCTTAACGAGGGACTGAAACTTCAAAGTGAGAACCCTTACCTCCTTCTAAAGTTAGCCGAATGCAAAGCTGTCCGTGGAATATCCGAAGAAAAAAATTTATTAGTCACCAATGCACTTTCTAAAGACGAAAACTGTTTTCCTGCACTGATGGAAATGGGATACATTGAATATGAAAAGTAGGTTTTCTTTGGATATCTAAAGTGAATATGTAAACCCCGCAAAAATAGGCATTGAAACAAAGCCTTATGTTCCTAATGTCATTGAGGTAGTAATATATTCAATCTAGTAAATAACAATCCTCGGGCCATAGTAGCTGAAAATTTATAAAATGGTTTTAAAAAAAAATGCTAAAAAATATTAAATAAAAAAAAGCTGGGCGTGGTAACTTTGACTCACTTTAAATTCAACATTAATTTTTAGTCTTGAATTTTTATTTCTGAATTTAAAAAAAGCAAAAAACACGCCTAAACAACTCAAGATGGCATTAGAGGATGATAGCTCCCACTCCAAAAGCAAAAAATTGACACCACCGTAATATCTCCATTTCTACAGATTGTTATGTTAATGTAACCTCATGGAATATTGTTCTGGGCCTGGACTACGCTGTCTGAGGTTCCGAGTTCAAGTCTTGTACAGAAACTTTTTGTAAATGATGCCAAAGCAAGTAGGACATGGGCAGCTAACTTTCTTCAGCAGTAAAGTGCTCTCCCCAACATCAATCAAAACAGCAACTGTGAAACAAGAATTTTGTGTCAAGTTACGATAGCTCCTTAGAAAACCAGAGAGAGCTGGAAAAAAGTTGTAAGAACAAAGGAAGCTTGTCGAAAAATAAAAGCGAATGCCTGCTCAACCTTTTCCAGAAAGTGAAGAATAGAGGCTTTTCGAAGTCATTAAAAGAAAAAAAATAAACCGCTGGATACAAGGGACAAGGTACTGATAGAATCTCTCTCTCTCTCTCTGAGAAACGCGCATCCGTGATCTTTTTTTCCGTCAAAGGAATACAAATTCTAGATTAGCTTGAAACAAATATAGGGGGATTCAAAAATTGAAGTAACGGGTACTGACATATAAAAATAATAACTAATAATTACAATAATACTTGGACCCCGCTATAGCAACTATGAAGCTGCTCCAAGCATTGTGGAAGTGTCGCCAATGCATAAGATTTTGGGAGGAGAGAGGGTGGCATATTAAAAAATTATATCATTAGGATATCATCAGAAAGTTTTTTTTTTTTTTTTTTTTTTTTTTTTTTTTTTTTTTTTTTTTTATCAAACGGAATAGAATTTTCTTTTTAAAATTCAGTTGAGGCTCACAAAATGATGTTCAAGTATCGAATCCTTTTAAGCCCAAATAACATAAAAAAATTATAAAAAACTAAAATTGTTGGTATCAAACATGTTTATCTAACTTCAGATAAGATACGATATATTATTGTTTCAAAAACTGACGAAGAAATATTTTCAGAAATAGATAGTTTTTTCGGGGAAGGAGGAGCAGTGAATATTGGTTTCAACCATTGATTTGTTTGCCTCCTCCTCTAGAATTAGGGAAAATTTCAACCTGGGGAGGGAAAGTGCCCCAAAACCTAAAATTACTGATTCAGATTTGTGGATCTTACTATAAATTTTAAAAGGCCCAATGAAGGTATTTTGGGTTTCTGTGTAATGGAAAACCTATAACAAGGGAAAATTGCTTTCTAGCACGTAGTTGAAGCTTATGGCTTATGTTTTTTTTATAATTTCCACTAGAACAGTTCCTTGAGGTCACTAGTGGCCTATTAGCGTGTACTATGGCGTTCTTTACTATGTACCTTTTTATGTTTTTTGAGGACTCGAATGATTGAAGTATATTAATAACTTTTAAAAAGAATATATGAATTTGGGTAAGTTTTTCATATTACATGCTGTCACCTGAAACTTTGAAATTTTTAATTAATCGCATATTGGCTGCTAAGATAGTATCATATTTGTAGGTAAACGAGGCAGGCCTTATCCAGGGAAGGGGGCATGGGGTTTCAGCCCCTCCCCTCGAAGTTTTTGTCCGATTCGTAAAAAAGTAACAAAAATGCATCTAGTGAGTCCTTAAGAAATTTCTTGGATATTGTACATCTTATTATGGGCCTGTTGCAGGATAAAGACAAACTCTGAAGTGTACACTCTTGCCGGGATTAGAGAAAAATTATACCTCCTCCCCGCACACACGGAAAATTTGAAAGTCAACTAATAAAGTAGGAAGTCCAAACTTTCAATCAGTCGAAAGTCGAAATTTAGAAGGTAGATTAAAAAAGTATAACTGAAGTACTGTGATTATTTCCCCGTGGTGTTCAGAATTTTGAATAGCATTTTTGAGTTTTTTGTGTAGCAGGACCCAAAATGCCCTCAACGAACCTTGAAGAAATTTTGAAAAACCTTCCCGATAAAACTGTTCACACAGGACCTTTCCTCAACACAAACACCGACAAAAAGAAAATTATATAGTGTCTAGTAAAATGCTTAATGTAAACGAAGTTGCAAAACAATTATGCAGACTGGAGAAAAATACAAGAGTTGAAAAAGTTAATTGCGTTATTTTTTGTTGATTATATAATGTTGTCGATGAAATTCTCACCTGTTTTGGGTATGTAATAGAGCCAAGGCTATATTCAGCAGGGGGCAAAAATGGCCAGATTTGTTCCAAATTTTGTTCAGTTATGCATGTTCCTAATAAGGTCACCCTGATTGTAGTTCTGGTAGTGAGCAAATTTATAGTTTGGCTTTCGTCAAAAAACAAAATTAATTTTCTCAATTCCACACACTGGCTCGAATGCTTTGAACGCACTGGATTCTGAACTTCTTTCAAAAAATTGTTAATGCTTCTAAAACAAATTTTACGGGAAAATTCTGTTTGTCTTTTTTTCTTGTGTGTATTGTAAATATTAATTTTAATTAGTTTTGCGCAAAATGCACCTTTGGCACTTGCACAATTTAAATGCTATTTTATTAGACCTTGGAGTAAATCAATGTCTCTTATGTCTTTGGTCTAAAACAGAAAAGAAATCGTTCAGAAAAGGTTTTAATCTATAATTTCATAGGGTCAAAAAAAAAACTGATTTAAAAACTACGATTTTACCTCCGCAGTGGAGCCCTTCCAAAGTCAAATAAAGTAAAGAAAACACAACAGTAAAGGATAAAAAAGAATGCACTCCTGAGTTTAATAGTAGTAGTAACACTTTGTTTATAACTCACTATGTACCAGTGGCATCAACTAGGCGGGACTTCGCGAAATGTGCCCAAGTCCTCGACTCTAATAGACTCAAGTTTGCTTCTTACATCAGGTCAAAACAAAAAAGAAACAACAAAGACAATAAGATAAATGTTAAAAATTAATCAAACAAAAAGCCTAATGAATATAAAAATGGTCAATAAAAAATTAACACATGGGCAAAATACACCAGTATGTGTATACATAAAGCAACATGTCTACGGTCAAATTTTTAATACATTTTTAAAAAAATTTTGCCCCCCACCCCTAAACAAATCAAGTATATGCCCTTTAGTAGAGCTTATGTTACATTAAGTATTGTCTTTCATCCTAAATATCCTTTGCAAATGAGTTTTATGTATCGTGTGTCATTCAAAGTTCTTTGTCCCCTGTTTAATTTGATTGTACAGATTAGCTGTCGTTGGGCTTGAATGTATATGTACTTTTTTTGTTGGGGTTGGTAGTGGTAACAATTTGTCAGGTAAAAAGAGGCAATGATAAAATATACAATAAATGTACAACCTTAAAATTTAAGACGTGTTTTCCGGTGGAGAGAGGGGGGCTCAGAAAGCTTCTCCCCCTCAGAAAGTATCCGAGTCTTTGCCGCATTTAATTCATCCCTTATATATGAGATGTCATTTTAAATAGTGAATCTAGACATAATGGAATTCCAAGGAAAAATCTAGTTGTTGAAGAATTTGTTTGTTTCTTAAGGTAAACATTAGCGTAAAGTCTTCTATTGAAACTTCTTTAAAGTGCCCAGAACATTCTTCATCTAATATTGATACTTGGTCCTGGTGATACCCCCCCCCCAGCTCATACTCTCTCCTGGCCACCCTTCTTGTATGAACCGATTACGAAGATAATTGTGCCATCCATGGTTAGGTTATTGGAAGCTATGGTGATGATAGTGGTCAAATATTGTTCCGAATCATGGGCGCTCCAAAAAACGGATGAAGATTTGTTTGATGTTTTCCAGGCAAGTTGCCTACAAAATTTCCAGACAAATATAAAATTTGTTAGAGAGAAGACAGATAATATACCAAAAATTACACAGTGAACATAAACCTCAAAATACTCTCTCAGAGAGCGTCTCTCTCTCTCTTTCTCGCTCTGTGTGGGGCTCTCTCTCTCTCTCTCTCTCTCTCTCTCTCTCGCTCTCGCTCTCTCTCTCTCTCTCTCTCTCTCTCTCTCTCTCTCTCTCTCTTTCTCTATCTCTATTTCTGTCTCTCTCTCGCTTTTTCGATTTCTATCACTCTCTCTCTCTCTCTCTCTATCTCTCTCTCTCACTCTCTCTCACTCACTAACTCTCTCTCTCTCTCTCTCTCTCTCTCTCTCTCTCTCTCTCTCTCTCTCTTATCTCCAAATAATTTTCTAGGTGTAATGTTTTTTAGTATGGTATTATGCCTAACCCTTCTATAATGAGCTAATGTATTTTTTTTTTTTTTTTATTTAGGAATAGGCTAGAAGAGTCTTTAAAGATGTATAGCAAATCCCTAAAACAATCGTGCTCTAAAAATGAGCTGAAGAATTTATTTTCCAGGATTGTCAAAGCTTAAAGCTTATTGTCAAAGTTTATATGAAATTGGGACTTCGGCCATTATCTTGAAGTTCCGAGAAAGATTTATTCTTTTTTTTTTTTTTTATTTTTCCTGTTTGTCTAAATTTTTAATTTATTCATCGCGCTTGTTTTTCTTGTGACTATTCAAAATACGGTCATAAAAATTGAATTTTCTCCCTGAACACGATTGTTGTAGCCTAAAGTGTCGTGTTCACTTAAAGTAGTAAAGGTTGTATCTTGACATTGCTGAACCCAAATCTTGTATCTGACACCCTTAATACTAGGTCACTCAATCACTTTTAATAAAAAGGGCTAAAGAAAGTGTTTATATTGAACTTTCGAGTTAAGCTCATTTGGCTTTTTATTGGCTCAATTTGTAATTTTTCACTTTTTCGAATGCTGTAACCTGTCAGTTATGTCTAAATCTGTCACTTTTATAAGTGGCATTTTTCAAACTTCTGAGATAATTGCCAAATAGTTTTAGATGAATTTTTCTCCAAGGAAGGATCAGCAGTGCAATGAGGATCAAAATGTAATTGGATGTGCACTGATCTGCTTACAATTTCTTGAATTTTTTACCCATTCTGGACAATCAATTTTTTATCATTAGATTCACAAGTTTGAGATCTATCCTTAAACCGAGGAAGATTTGTATTACTTTTGAGAGAATGATTTCAACTTGCTGAATAAATTCAAGAATTTCCTTGTTTAAGCTTTTTTCTTTAATTCCTTCTATAATTCTCTATAATTCTTCTATAACCCTTCTATAATTCTCTCAAATTTGTATTACTTTGGAGAGAATGATTTCAACTTGCTGAATAAATTCAAGAATTTCCTTGTTTAAACTTTTTTTTTTTCGTACGTGTTTTCAATATATTTTTACTCTAAAAAGAAATTCAAAGTAAATTTCAAAAATCTGAATTAGTTAATTTATAAGGTTTAATCTCACCGACTGAATTATCATTGAAAGATGATCAGATCAGTGATCAGATTACACGGAAGATTAAATGTTAAGGAAGGAATGTCAAAAAATACCATTTGTTAGCTGAGTTTCTTCCACAGAAGAGATTAGCTCCATTCCGTATTCTTAAAAAAATAAATAAAAGTGTCGGATTAACGACTCCTTAAGACAGTTCTTGTTTTTCAACTTATAAGCTTAGTCTCTTCCTCAAAACGAAGTAATGCCATTAAACACTTGGATTTTTACTGTTATTTTGAAATACTAAAAAAAATTAAGTTTTTTATTTCTTAGATGTCAATGCATGTGCATTGACTGTTTAGGGGCGTAATACCGCAGAAGCTTATAATACTAGATTACATTTTCCCATCGAAAGTAGATTATTTTTTCATATCTAAAATAGAGTTTGTCGTGTATTTGTATTACTTGTCATCGAGGAATTGTGACAACCACTCAAATATGTGACATTCTAAATAATTATACTTTTAACCAATCACATATTTAAGCTATTAAAATTGAAAAAAATGATTTATTCGTTAAAGTAGGTAAATTACGGAAATGGTTTTGAAGAAAGCGAAAATTCAGATGTTTTTCCGTCTCTTAGAAAAGTCCAATATATGTGTATTTAATGGTTGCATAAGCAGCGTATGTAATTGAATTATTTTGTATAAATTTACTGCTATCCATTGCCTTTACGATCTAGCACCGTTAAGCTGTGCCATTATACTTTGTATTATAGTTTTTTGTAACAACTGTTGATAAAATAGCCATATAATTTTGACCAAAAGGGTTTGTTTCATACATTTTAGTTTGCCTAGAGGCCGACGCGGTTGGTGTTGTCTGGTTGGGGGAGGAGCTCTAAATCTCATTATTCTATCCAGTAGTTTTATCCTCTTTTGTATGGTATGTCTACAGCCCCTCATTTCCCCATCTCCCACCTCTGTTGTTCCTCTTATACTTGAATGAGGCTCAATATGTGTATATGAGACTTTTAACGAGTGAGGTTCTGTATGCTCTGCTGGGATATCAGAGCAAAATATTTTGGTCATAGTGCTTCGAGGTCCCTACCTGGACATTGCTCTGATCACTACTGGAAAATCTCTAGAAACCTTTCCAAATATTTTTTTTCTCGCCATCGCAAAGTCTAATTTTTTAAATTCTTTTATGTAATTAATTAAACAGAAGTACTTACTGTAATAAATCATTGGAAAACATCGAAGTCTGGGCACCTGTTTGCAAGTCAGAAGTTTCAAATTTTAAAGTTCCTGCAACAAAATAGAAAATTTGTTTTTCTGCTTTCCTTGAAATTTATCTAGAATGACATAAACAATTTTTCTATTATAGCTGCCGAATTAATTTTACTTGGGAATGACGTAGCAGTTAAAAAGTTGTGGAGACTCACGGCTACTCTCATCATAGGACAACAAAATTCATGCATTTCTTATTTCAAGAGTAATCTGATTTTTTTTTGTACTTCTTTCTAACAAGACTAGAAGAGGTGTTTTCCACTGTAAAATTTTACATAGACTTTTATGTAATAATGACTTATTATTCTTTGGAAAATTTGTTCATTGGCTGTGGTGTTTATGTTACATTAAAAAAGAAATTGAAAAATGAATTTGTAATCGAAACATTTTTCTGCATTGAATTCTTAATATTGATTTGGTTTCAGAAATATTAATCCACGTTGCTAAACTCTAGTCAAAAAAGATTAGTTTGAAGCTATTATATCTTACTGAAGCTAATCATCAAATTTTTATCCAATGTTTTTTTTTTATGTGCCAACAAATCTTGAATAATAGCTGATATCTAGCAATAGTTATATACGATAATTTTACAATAAGAAGTGTGTAAAAATTTTTTTATAATTTTTTATGTTATGTTTCCAAATTGGGAAAAACAAAACAATTAAATAAAGTTACTTAAGTCTGTTGAATAAAAATGCAGTACTTGGAAACATAAAAGCATTTCTGTTGAATTAAAAGATATAAATAAAAGTTCAAATAGGGATACAATCCTTTTAATCGATATTAAGCAAGAAAAGTTTGAATGAAGCTTATATTTCAAGACTTTATCACATTATTTAGGATAAAATTAAAAAAAAGAACTTTAATAGTGAGAGATAAACTTTCCCTGGAAAATCTTATACCAAAAAAGGTAGTGTAAAAAAAGGGTAGTGTGAGTGACTTTTGTTTTATTCAACAAATAGGAAAAATTCACTTCAATCATGACTTTCGCCTTTCCAGAGAAAGATTTCTAAAAAAGTTTTTGAAATTATCAACAAATAATGCGGTAATACCTTCGTCAATTCTTGGACCAGATGTGGTTAATGTTTCATCAAGAACTTTAACGATACAAGAATAATCAGTGCTTGAAAAGGGTCCAAAATTTTATTGTAAACCAGATAAAGTCCCCGTGGAAGATATTGTCTTCAATAGAAACATCTTTGCATAAAAACGCAAACATAATAAAAGATGTTAGCTTAGTAAGAGCTTCTACCGTAAAAACCCTGTCTAATTTTGTGTTCAAACCGGAATTTCCTAGTACGACCATCAAAGACACAAGAATTCTAAAAAACTTGAAAAAAGGATGGTTCAATTACCATCACAAAAGCAGATAAGAGTAACACTTTAGTTGTCATGAATACTGAGGACTGCGAATCAAAATTAAGAAGTACCAAATGATGAAAAAACTTCCAAAAAGCTATCGTACAATCCAACAGACTCTTTACAAATTAGTTTAAGAACGAATTAAAGTGTTTAAAGGATGAAAGAAAAATTACACCTCAACTGTATTACAAATGTCTCCCACGCAGTTCCTTGTGCCCTAAATTATATGGACTTCCCAAAATTCACAAGCCTAACCTACCATTACGACCCATTGTGTCAAGTACAAGGTCACCAACAAGTGTTTCGAGTAAGTGGTTCGTGTCAATCTGTAAAGCATTGTTGTCTACACAAATTTCGTACATTAAGAATTCTTCGAATTTGGTTGAAAACTGAGAAAAGTAGAAATTTCTTGAAGTTCTTTGTTTTCAAGCTTCGACATTGTATCAATGTACACAGATATTGATATAAAAGTAGCCGAAACTCTTCTAGAAAGAAAGCTGTTAAGAAGTTTGGACTTCTTAATGCATTGCTGTCTTGATTGCGATTGCTGTCTTGAACAAAGGAGGTAAGAAACAAAGGATTACGGGTAATCAGAGTAATTTTTCAAATTTTTTTCTTCAAAGTCACAAAGCATCTACTTGGACAGCTTCGAATACAAAATAAAAAACAACAACACATAATTAGCTTGAGACCTATACAGTCCTCCTCTTCACTTAGTCCCCGTCTCGTTCTCGAGTGTCCCCGTTCTTTACTTAGGCAGCGCCATTGCGCTGCCTATGATTTATACAACAACTTTCTTCATAAACCTTATATGCCCCCAGGGCATAGCTTACAACCCTTGCACTAAGGGCTCTGAGGGAGGTTATCATCCTAAAATACCTAATCTCGAGAACGTTCAACTAAGTTGAACGAAATGGATATCTCAAAATTTTGTTTGGATGTGTTTTGGAAAATGGTGGGCGTGAGAGGGGCGTTAGTCACTATCCAATCACTTTCAACTATTAATTCCCTTTCAATTTCCAATTGAATGAGCCCTTTTGAAGTATCTACGACAACGCTTTCAATAAAAACTTTATGTGCCCCCAAAGCATAACTTAAAACCCTTGCACTGAGGGCTCTGAGGGGTTTATCATCCTAAAAGACCTAATTTCAAGAACTTTCAACTACGTTGAAAAAAATGGATATCTCAAAATTTTGATTGGATGTGTTTGGGAAAATGGTGGGCGTGAGAGGGGCGGTAGTAGCTCTCCAATCACTTTCAACTATTAAGAAAGGCACTGTACCTTTCAATTTCCAATTGAATGAGCCCTTTTGAAGTTTATACGCTTTCAATAAAAACCTTATATGCCCCCGAGGCATAACTTACAACCCTTGCCCTGAGGACTTTGGGGGGAAGAGCTCATCCTTAAAGACCTAACTTCCAAAACTTTCAACTACGTTGAATAAAATGGCTATCTAAAATATTGATTGGACATGTTTGGGGAAAAGATGGTCGTGAGAGGCGGGTTAGTTCCCCTCAAATCACTTTTGACTAATAAAAAGGGCATTGTCCCTTTGAATTTCCAAACGAATGAGCCCTTTTTTAAGTTTCTACGACAAAGATTTCAATAAAACCTTATATGCCCCCAGGGCATAACCTATAACCCTTGTCCTGAAGACTGTGGGGGTTGCCATCCTCAAATACCTTATTTCCAGAACTTAAAACTACGTTGAATAAAATGGCCATCTAAAACTTTTGATTAGATGTGTTTGGGGAAAAGGTGGGCATCAGAGGCGGGTTAGTTGCCCTCTAATCACTTTCGACTATTGAAAAGAGCACTAGCCCTTTGAATCAACAATCGAATGGGCCTTTTTTGAAGTTTCTAAGACAACACCTTCTATCAAGAGCCTTATATGCCCCCAGGCCATAACTTATAACCCTGGCCCTAAGGGCTATAGGGGACTGTCCTCCTCAAAAACATAATTTCAATCTGGAAATTAACTATGCTGAACAAAATGACTTTTTCAAAATTTAGATTGGATGTGTTTTGGGAAACGGTGGGCGTGGAAGGGGTGTTAGTCGCCTTCCAGTCCCATTCGACTATAAAAAAAGGACACCAGCCACTCCAATTTCCAATTAAATGAGCCCTTTTCAAAGTTTCTATGACAACTTCTTCGATACGAAGTGCCCTGCTCTAAAGGAAAAAATTAATAAATAATATATTTTGCCAACATTGTTCTAATATGCCCCCAGGGCATAACTTAAAACCTTTGCCCTGAGGGTTGCGGAGGAGTGTCCTCCTCTTCACTTAGTCCCCGTCTCCTGTTTCGTTCTCGAGTGTCCCCGATCTTTACTTAGGCAGCGAGATCGTGCTGCCCATGATTTATACAACAACTTTCTATATAAACCTTATATGCCCCCAGGGCATAACTTAAAACTCTTCCACTGAGGGTTCTGACGGGGTTATCATCCTAAAACACCTAATTTCGAGAATGTTCAACTACGTTGAACAAAATGGATATCTCAATATTTTTATTGGATGTGTTTTTGAAAATGGTGGGCGTGAGAGGGTCGTTACTCGGTATCCAACCACTTTCAACTATTAAAAAAGGCACTAGCCCTTTTAATTTCCAATTGAATGAGCCCTTTTGAAGTTTCTATGACAACGCGCTATATTTGAAAGACATTTTGGCTATTTTTGCGGGGTTTACATATTCACTTTAGATATCCAAAGAAAACCGACTTTTCATATTCAATGTCTCCCATTTCCATCAGTGCAGGAAAACAGTTTTCGTCTTTAGAAAGTGCATTGGTGACTAATATAGTTTTTTCTTCGGATCATCCATAGGCATCTTTGCATTCGGCTAACTTTAGAAGGAGGTAAGGGTTCTCACTTTGAAGTTTCAGCCCCTCGTTAAGACAAAGCTCTGCCTTTTCTATATTTCCATTCTCGAGCAAGACTTGAACACAAAAGAAAAATTGAATTAGAACCTTTTCCTTTAACCGGAAATTTTGGGGGTACTCCATTTAAGTGGAAAGTGTATTGCTATAATCAATTTTTCTTGCACTGCACTGGTTTTACCAATGTGCTGAAACTTACCATGAAAGTAAAACCAACCGTATATCCAAATAATTCGAGAAATTCATATTATTTATTCATTAAAAAATAGTATTAGACCCGATTTTCTATTTATAATTTCGTATAAAAAGAACTTAACAATACAAGCGCAACATGTGATACAATCGAGAAGCTTGCGATGAGATACGATCCCGTATCCTATGGCTGACGAAAACAGCCGTTTAAAACTTCACAGGGAAACAATAGTAGAGTAGAGAAACAAGTTGCATAGTTAAAATTAGTGATTGCGGGTATTGAACTAATAAACATTAATTTTTTTTTAACATTTTGTAAAATAAACAAAAAGTAAAAGTTTTTTTTTGAGAATCTATGAACATAAAAGAAACAGGAGGTACAAAACGGATAGAAGAAATGGTAAAAGGGAAATTAGAAATGGTATTTACGTTATATTTAATATACCTATTAAAAATTTCATCTCTTGAAGATTTATTTTAACAAATATAGTTTTATTAAAAATAAACTCAATTAATGGGTCTCTTTGGATGTAAATGAATGTAAACAAAAGGCCCATGCACAAACCATGCGCATGGGCGCATTTAACAAGAGAATTTCCATTATCTCGCATCTATGTCCAAATATTTCTCAAATTTTAAGCTGAAGATACAGTTTAGAATGGTCATTGTCAAACCTCCATGTGCTACTTACAAGGTAAATTTAAACAACTTTTTTCGGATTTTCAATTTACTTTTTGACGTTTTAAGTTTGGCTTTAAACATTGACATAAGAAGTTTTCATTCTTCCTGTATCTGTGGTTGGCATTTTGTCTTCCTAGTCTAGTTAGTTTTTGTCCTTCTGTTTTCTTACTTTTTGCTTCTCATTTAGTTTCTTTTACCTTTCAGCTGTGAGTTTGGGACTGATAAATTATTTCTTCATATTCTTTCTTGCTTATTACTGGAAGGATTTTATTTTGATATTTAAATATATTACATCAAAATTATACCAAGATTGACTTAACCTTTAAGACTAACTTTAAACAGGGCTAAATTAAAAGATTAACTAAATATTATTAGATTAGAAACACAATCACTTAGTTAATTTTTGTAAAGTTAGAGTGTAAATATTTAGCCAAAAAAAAAAGAGTTACTAGTGCTTTATTATTTAGGTCACATTTAGCTAGAACTAGGTATTAAGCAAGAATTTTTTTTATATCTTACGTCTATCCTCAGACGCTTCTTAATTTGTCAATTGGACAAAATGGTCCAACTCAATTAAAAGAGAAAAGAAGTAATATAGGCTTAATAAGACATACCTTAGCATAGAAGGAGTAATTTTCCACACCAACAGGCCCTCACCATCAACTTCTCAAATTGTAGCAAAGTTTCTTCCATATCCTGATTCACGGGCTCTTCTGAGGGTTCATCAGCTTTTCAACTGAATCCAATACAAGAGAGTAGTGATTCCCAAATGGAATTCCTTTGTCCAAGGGCCGGAGTATCCCGCAGTCCTTTCTTTTTTTTTTTTTTCAAAGGACCATCAAATCAGCCTGCAGCTTATTCAAGAGAGCCATTGGATGATTGCGACTCATGGCTTTAATGAAATCTGTTCTTGCTTCTTCTGGTCTGTCATTATCAAGGTTTATCTAAAAAAATTATACAATCATTTAAAGCTTAAATAATATAAAATAGCTACAATTGGATGGAGATGATCTGTCTTTTCTCAGAATTTATTTTTTTATCCTCTCTTTTTACTACTTTTTAGTTTCTAGTGTTTGTTCAAAAAAACTGAAATAAAAGTTTCAAATTTAGAAACCTTATTTTCCACAGGGGTATTTTCCGCGGGGGTTACTTTCCAAAGGAGGAGGGGGGTGTATTTTCCCTTGAGGAGGGCATTTTTGGGGGGTTAAACACCCCTGCCCCCATTAACTATATTCATTTATGTTATTTTACTGTGTTCATGACCGTATGTTTCACTTTAAAATAGACTTATTTGTCTATCTATCTAATATGCAGAATAATTGTACCAAACACATTTTGCATGCAGACCCGTTATGTTTACCCCTCCCCTAATATGCAAATCTATAGCGCAAATTTATTTCTAAAGTAACGAAGAAACTAACAAAAAACCGTTGTGTTCTCGAATTTTACACAGCATACACTTGAGTGGGTGGCGCATAATACACAAGTACCAAATTTCAATCCCCCTACAGAAATTAAAAAAAAATTAAACAAAAAAAAATTCTCAAATTTGGAAAGCCTTATTTTCCAGGGGATATTTTTGTTTGGGGGGGGGGGGTATTCGCCAAGAACCATGTACATTAAACTATCAGAGCACATTCTTTTTTTTCGGTAAGTATGGTTATGATGGTGTTTTTTCTTGACATTATGAGAAAAAAAACAGGTAGCTTGAAATAAGGATTGGTTTCAGTAATGTGCGAATTATCTCATGGTCTTTAGAAATCAATGGGCGTATCATCCTACTCCTCTTAGCATCTGCTCGTTTTGAGATGAAGCGGTTATTTATTTTAATTTCTGTTTATTTATTTATTGGTGGTAATATATAGAAGTTTTTTACACTTGAAAAATTATTTGGCTTTATTTTTGCTCAAATTTGGGTTAGTCTAGCTCTTTACTTTTTTTTTAAAGTATCCTTAATGGATTTTTTTTTAATTGATTGTAATACATGAACTGGTTTTTAGCTTAAAAAGCAGGGGATTCGGGGAGTTTGAATTTCTTTGTTTCATTTCATCTTTCACCCTTCCTTTCACGGTAAAAAAAAAACGTACTTTCACGTTGACAGTTGACATATCACTTACAAAAAAAAAGAAAGTACAAGAAAATAAACAAAAAAGCCAGTTTCACTTGAAGACAAAACAGCAACTTGACATAGCAAATCTGGATTGAACTGTGTTGTTGGAGTCTTCTGATTTGTCTTCTAGTAATGATGATGCAGACATGGAAGTATTACAAAGAATTGGCAGTGAAGCCAACAAACAACCATGTAAACCAAAACCAAAACGTGGAAGAACTAACATTTTAACTCCTGTCATCCCTAGACTGCACAAAGACAAGTGACAGGCAAGCAGCCCAGATCATTGCCCCAATAATTCAAGAGACAGATCACAAAATTCAGGATTTCAGTATAAACAGATCATCTATAAGACGTTACCATCAGATGCACCATGTCATATTTTCATCTCAGTTGAAGTCTGATTTCAATCCCCTGAAGCTTATAGTTCTTCACGGGGATGAAAAGCTTATGAAAGACCTCACTGGGGTTGAAAAAGTTGACTGACTGCAAATAATTGTTTCTGGATCTGGAACAGAACAACTGCTTTGTATCCCAAAACTGGATTCAGGTATTGGTAAAGCCAAGGCAGATGCAATGATGGACACAGTGTCTGACTGGGGCATTGTAGATACCATCAAGGCTCTCAGCTTTTATACAACATCAAGCAACACCAGCCAAATAAATGATGCCTGTAGTCTGTTTGAACAGTATCTGTTTGAACAGAAGTGTTCTGCATCTTGCATGCAGACATCACATCCATGAATTAATGCTGGAAGAGGCATTCAGCATCACAATGGACCTTCAAGTGACCCTAACATCCAGCTGTTCACAGGGTTCAAAGCCTTTCGGCCAAACATTGTGTACGGTAATTACAAGCCTGGTATTGAGGTTCTGTTCACTGCTGCAGCTCTGGTTGATGCCTTGGATGATATGAAGACCTATCTGACTGATCAGCTGGGTATTTGTCATCAACGTGAAGACTACAGTGAGCTCCTCAAGCTTTCCCTGCTGTTCATTGGTGGTCTTCCCGCTCGTGGCGTGATGCTCAGGAGACCAGGAGCCCTTCGTTGTGCTCGTTCCATGGCACGACTGATTTATGCATTGAAAATATACATGTCCAGAGATTCTGGCTTCAAGCAGAATGATTGTGAAATCACTGGTCTGGGCAACTTATGTGCTTTTGGTGTAGGAAGTTATGTATAAATTGTGGTTCCTTTCTCTTCAGCCAACAGGAGCACCAGCCACAACTGGTGCACTGAAGAAACTGCATGGGCAGCTGTGGTATCTTAGCAAAGAACTGATAGGACTGGCATTTTATTCACAGGGGTGTTGATGCAGCTAAAAAAAAAAGAGCAATGGTCAAAGCACTCTGCCATGAAGGAACAGAGGAACCACCCAAGCACATCACTGTGGACAAAACTACAGTCTACCACAAGAATCTACAGGACTTAGTTACACACAATACAAGGAACTTCTTCCATATCTTTTCCATTCCAGATTCTTTCTTGTCTACAGATCCTGAGACCTGGGTGGATAATGAATCTTATGTGAAGGCTGAAGCAATCATCAGCAAACTATGAGTAGTGAATGACACAGCCAAACGTGGAGTTGCCCTTATGCAGGACTAAAATTTGCTGGTACAAAAAATGAAGACCAGATGCAATTTGCTCTGCAAGTAGTTAAAGAGCATCCCAAACATTTTCCTGATTCTAACAAATCAACAATCCTTCAGAGGCAAGCCACAACCTCTGACAGCCCAGGTCCAGCATGACTTTGTAGTGTAATGTTTATCAATTACCAAAAGGTACATTTGATATTTGCTATGCCAGTGACATATTTTAACCAGTCATTATGATTGTTTTAACAAACTAATGATTGGATGAGTCTAGTATTGATTATATCTAATATGTCCTCATTAAATTTTGTTTGCTGAATGAATTTCCTAAGTGCACTCAAAATTGCATTAAACATTGTCCAAGCAGAAATATAGCAATTGTCTACTAAACTTCACTTGAACCGACCATACCCTAAATATTGACCAATTTGGAAATTTTTTGCCCATGTTGTTAACTTTTGATGTAGACAAAAATGGCATGGTAAGGGGGTTTATTATTTCCGAAGTGAAAAAATGAGGACCACCCTATTGTACAGGATATCTGGGACTGTGTGTCTACTACTACATTTTTTAGTTGCATAATGCCAGAAAGATTTAGGATTATCCTCAACATCCTCAGCCAATTTTTCCTCAAACCTTCTCTTCTACTCCTTTATTTGGTTGTTGTCTGATTACAAAAACTTTTAAATACTTCATAATTTTCTGACGTCTTGTTTTTATCGGCAGCAAGTCTATACTTGGTGTTTTCTGTTGATTACCTTGCTTATTTTGGTAGTTAAAAATGGTAAACTTTTTGCGTATTTTGCCCCAAAAATTCTGGTACAAGACTTTTCAGCATGCAAACTTTGAATTTACATTAGACCAAGTCTCATAAATATCATAAGTAATATTGTTTCCAATTTACATTGGCTAGTCTTTTGGAAACTAGTTTATAATAGAAATTTTTGATGCTTAGAAGAAAGTTGTTTAGTAGGGAAACATATTTCCAAAATAATTACAACATGGTTGCTATCACCAACTGGTATGGTTATCATTCTTAAAAAGAATGTTTGGATTGCTTAGAATAGCAAGATCAAGTGTTGGAAACTTGATCCTTTCTAAAATAAGCTGGTTGAGATATTGTTCAACAGAGGGAATTATAAGAGAGCAGACATAAAAGGAGAATCTCCAGTGCAAAAACCAGATCCATCAATCCATTGGATTCCAGGAAGATTAAAGTCCCCCAGAAGAACAAAATCATAATTTGCGAAATTGGACATGACATGTGATAACAAAGAAGCCAAATTAGATTCAAAGTCCAAAACACAGGGAGCACTGGGGCTTCTATATATAACACCCACTACAATTGGAATTGTTTGACTATGTATTTTTATCCAAACGGACTCAATTCCATCAGTAGTCAGAGAAATAAACTAACCTCTAGTCCATCTCTTACATATAAGCACACTCTTTTGTGGCAAAGTGGAAAATTTGGAAAAAAAAGTGTAAATACAAAAACTTCCTAGTTCTACCAGTTTGCAGCTTGACTGCAGCAACTCAAAACTTCTGTAATTGCTGCAGCATCTGTTATCACACAAAAGGAGATTTTATTAGGGAGGTTATCAGCATCAGAGCTAAAGAACTTCATTCCTTGTGAGGTAGGAACCTGAGAGGGTGCAGGACTAGTGTAAGCAGGAACCAAAGGACTGGTAATATTTTTGGATACAGTGCTATGAAACAACAAAGAAGAAACAGCAAGTGAGCAAGTTTTTGCACAAGAAGCAAAAGAATGGTCAACAACAGACAAGGAAACATTATTATGATCACTACTAGGCAGTTCAGAGACAAAATTTGGTGGTGTAAGTCAATAACCACTTGAACAAACTTACAGGGGCAGAAGGAGGCACATACACTAGTGGGGCATTGGAGCACTAGGGAGGATTGCTCCACCTTTTAAGTTCTTTTTAACAATGGCACTCTTTTAAACCTATCCAAATATATAATTGCTACCATTGCAAATGCATCTTGCCTCCAACCCCCTAAGGCTACACAGACAACTTTGTTAATGTTTCAAATAATAATATTATCAACAAATACAACCAAAATAACTTTTAATACCTAATACTATTACAATATCAAAATAATAGTTTTTGTTTATAATTGCAGATTAGGCCCATGTAAAAAAAAAAAAAAAAAGCAACGGAATCAGCAAAGCTTTGTAAGTAGTCTAAACCCCATTAGATGGACAGGGTGCATTTGAAGGCTAGCATTTAGTACATTTAGAAAAAGTATTGAAATGTGTCAAAAGTGTGCATTCACCTTTAGCTAGTGAATTAATTCAGATAACCAAAAACCTCTAAATCACTTTTTTTTAAAGCTCCAGTGAATTTCTACATGTTGGGTTTTTAGCTATCAAGGAACTTAGTTGAGTTAGGAGCAGTTATAATAAGATTTTGTAAGGGTATATCACAGATGCATATGAGGGCTTAAAAATTTCTTTAAATAAAACTAAATACTTACTAATTTCATTTATAAAAGTACATTGTTTCATTTTATGCTACACCACCCTTTTATAGAATTAAATATAACTATGTATACCCCTACTTATTTCAAAATAGACTGGCACACATCTTCTCATATAAGTAAAATTGCAGTTTAGTGGTTTTTCTGAATAAAACATTATGAATATACATAAAGTCATGTACAAGATTTTTTGCACCTATTTTATAGTATAGAGCAAGCATAAATAAACACATACAGATGAATTGTTATACATTATTCTATCATAGAGCAAACATAAACACAGTCACACAGATGACTAAAACTCAGAGAAAAAGAAGCTCAAAATTAAGTAAAATGTTGTTTTGTCTAAATTTCAATAGGTAGGCCTATAAACTTGTCAAGCAGACAAATTTCTAAAACATATAAACCAGAAGAGGGTTAACATAATGGCTTGGCAATACCTTCTCAGAGTATGTTTTTGGCCCTACATCATTACCAAAAGTTATATTTTCCTAACCTAAACCCTTTCTAAGGTAGCAAAAAGTAGCTTATCTAGAATTTTATCCTGGGCTACTTGAAATTTTTTTTCAAAACAATTCAGACAAATTCTGTATGGAGTAAGGTTTTTTTTGTGGGGAATTCTACTTAGCTACTTCAGAATGAAGAAATGTTTCTAAAAGCCATTATTATTATTATTTTTAATATTATTATTTATTGAAAACCTGTCTTTGTAGTAAAAGGAAATGACAGAGCACTAAAAAAAGGGAGCAAAATATCACTATACAACTATGACAAGGTAACTATAGTTGAAGAAGTTGGTTCCATGCATGTCTTGTAATATTGTGGTTGTGTTTCTCCATAAGTTTAGCAACAGCTATTGTATGATCTGCTATGTGAAGACTATTGATGAGCTTTGAATTGTGTGTCCAATTTGGATATCTCAGTAGGAATTTTGCGAAACAGAGGAAAGTGAGCAGATTTGCAATTTATCAATATTTATAAGAATCTTCCAGAAGGGTGCAATGTGGAAGAAGTGGCACAGCATTGCAAGATAACAAGGATTAAAACGAAGCTTAGCAGAGACTATGGAAGCATTATATTTTAGTGGATGTGTATACTAACCATTCCTCAGCTGGGGGAGGGGTATAAGCCTATAGGTGAGATAGTTATCATAATTGGAAAGAGCATGAAAAAAACATCAAGTAGTATGTTCACCTTGTTCCTATTTAGTAATGGAATTATTTATATATCTAACTGATTTTGGGGCTTAGGATCCATCCCCAAGATTTTAATTCCCTTTGTCAACTATGCCCCAAGATCTACAAAAGCCCCTCATTTAGGATTTTACCCTTTCTAAATATGATTACTTCTGTTCCAATGACATTCCAGTCTCACTTCATACTGCGCCATATTTAGTGTAAGGCTGTATATAAAATTTTTATAATGTTTTTGTTTTTTTAAAATTTTCTTTATTTAGAATTATTATACATGTGTTCATTAGACATAAGCCAAAAAATGATAACAAAACACAAAAAAATATCCCATTTTTATATAAATGTTATATCTATAGGATCTGCTAAGTGGTTCTACTCTTTATAAAAAAAAAAGCCAATAAAACTAAAGTACTAGCACTACATTTCATATTTCATTGCTTAAATCATTTAAAATAATATTTTGGTAAAGGCTGTGGGTGCAAAGGCTAGTCAGATTCTTGGTATATTTAAGTATATCTGCCAGTTATACTTATTTAAGTATAACTGGCACCCAAAGTATAGCTGATCTTCTATAAATAAGCAATTTGCCTTGGTCTACACTAATAAGCCAGGTTATGTTCCCATTCCCAACCTAAAGTAAAACATCCAGAAGCAAATGAGTTGCATCACAATTGCTGGATCTATGGTCAATAAATGACTCAAAAACCTGGAGCTCAACAAGACTACTGGTCCTGACAACATTCATCCCCATCTGCTTGTGATATTGCCCCTGCATTGGCTATACTTTCCCAACATTACCTTGATTATAAGCAAATTATAAACTAGCCTATATCATACCTATCTTTAAAAAGAGGGATATATTCAAAGCAGAAAACCATAGACCTATCAGCCTCACATCTGTTATTGCAGAAGTCCTTGTGAGGATTTTTAGTTATGTGCTTCTTCAGCACCTTGTTAATAATGAAATTATCTCCAACAGGCAGCAAGGGTTTCTCAAAGGTAAATCAATAAGAATTCCAAATAGGGATAGGTCCTTTTATTAGACAGTGAAACGAAAATATAAAACCAAAGTTACCCAGTTACTGGACAAAGGTCTTCCTGTTGGCTTGTTTAGACCTAGCCAAAGTATTTGACAAGGTCCCACATAATTGGCCTTTTTTTAAGTTAAGAGTAGCAAGAATCAAACAAGGATTAGTAGATTGGCCAATGGACTCTAAAATTTTTCAACAAAGACTCTAAATATTTCAATGACACAGTCAGTCATCATCATCAGTAGAGTTACTAATATATCAAAATTAAAACAAAATCATCTTATACTAAACAAAATAAACACTTCCAGGTCAAAGCAAGTTACCAGTCCATTTACTTAAAAAGTTCACTAACTGTTCTTGAATTTTTAATACTGCATTGAGTAAAGGTGGTACAATTTTCTTTGAAATTGTAGGTCAAAGCAGGTGTCTAATAAAAGGACCTATCCCTATTTGGAATTCTTATTGATTTTGTCATAGAAAAGGCAGTGTGGTCATGGACAAAAATAGTAATGTCAAAGGTAAATCTGTAGAAACTAACTTTTTAGATACTTATGAACAAGTTACCCAGTTACTGGACAAAGGTCTTCCTGTTGGCTTGTTTAGACCTAGCCAAAGTATTTGACAATGTCCCACATAATTGGCCTTTTTTTAAGTTAAGAGTAGCAAAAATCAACCAAGGATTAGTAGATTGGCCAATGGACTCCCTTGCTGGTAGATTTCAGACTGTACAACTCTTCACAACAGATGGCAAATATACCTACTTAAAGCTCTGTAAAGTCTTAAATGGTGTTCCCCAGGTAATTGTTCTTGGACCCCCATTGTTTCTTCTATATATTAATGATAAGAGAGAAACCTCTTAACCCTTTGCACTAATGATTCAAAACTATCTAATTTACCAGACAAATCATCAATAACATCCAACCTTGATCACATACAGGCATGGGCAGAATGGCTGCTGTTCTCTTGTTGTATATCAAAATATGTCACCATTCAGTTTTGTCACAATAATGCTAAACTCCAATATAATATGAAAGATAACCAGACATCCTGGAGTCACTCCAGTATGTCAAAGACCTGGGAGTCACTATAGATAACCTTCAAAAGTTCCACAACCACTGCATAAACAGCTTCCAGAGCAAATTCAAGCCTTGGACTTATACAAATACAACAATTACTAGCTGATCAAATGGAATCTTCTTGAATCTATGCAAGGCAATTTTGAGACCAGTTCTTGACTTTGGAACCAGTCTTCCTGATCCTTTATACAAGTTATATACAATTGAATATCAGTATGGAAGGTGTTCAAAGGAGGGCCACCAAGTGCATCTCTGGACTTGACAAGAAACCATTTAGAGAAAGGCTATCTACCTTAAAATTCCCATCCTTGAGCTTCCACCACAAGAACAGTTACTTACTGCTCACATATAAAAAGTTTGACCAACCCCAAAATAAGTTCTTTACTCAGTTACCCAAAGAAAGACAAAAACAAAGAAACTTCATAAGCCCAGAGTTAACTGCAGAATCAGACAAGACTTTTGTAGCCAAAGAGTCATCATGGATTAGAATAGTTTAAGTGAGGAGAGTGCATCTTCAATATATGTCAAAGTTTTCAAAAGAGGAATTGACAAAGAACAAATGGGCCAAACCTTCAAGATAAAACCAGAGCTGCCCATCATCTGTGTCTTGTATACAGTGATTAACATGTATGTATATAGATATATATATAAAGGACTTGGGCTAGGATGCTGCTCGTCATACCCAACCAGTTTGCATGATCCATTAAAAATTGATGTTGTAGGGCAGTGTCTACTCTAAACCACAGAAAAATAGTCCCCTTGACCATACCTTTCTGTGGTCACTTTTACTAAGTGGGCTCAATTGCATCTATGATAGCACTCTCCAAGTCAGAAGGTGTGTCACTGTGCTGTAAACACATTTGCAACCCTCTTTTTTATATTTTGTGTAGTGTTTTAATTGTCATCTCAACAATGGAGCCAAAGAGATCCAACATCAGCCCAAACTTTGAATTAAAATCAACTAGCAATGGCAAATTGTAGGAAAAAAGGCCAATACAGATAATCTGAACGAGAGGCAAAGCTGGCATAAACCTTTTTGAGGATTGCATACAAGTGATGCCATTTTCAGTTGTTGATAGATAGTCAATCATCCATCCTAGGGCAGAACTAAAGGTAGATAGTCAGGGTAATGTTTATATTAATGGACTATTAAGGTAGCTAGGAAACAACCTACCCTTTTATAACAAATCATAATTGCATCCTGAATCCAATTTTAACATTCATTTGCATCAGAAATGCACTTCATCACCACCCTTATATATACAAATTCAGGGTATATATTTGTACATTCGGGGGGGGGGGAGTAAAATTAATTTCTGATGCAAATGAATATTGAATTTGGATTCAGGGTACAATTCTGACTACAGAGGTAAGTTTGAACTTTACCCCCAAACCCCTAATATGCAAATATATACCCTGAAATGGTATGTTGGTTATATTGGAAATGGTAAATGTTCAATGTTGATCAACAAACCCAGGTGACGTTGTGAAATTTAAACTGTGAACTATTGACACAAACTGAGTGTCTCAGATATTTTTCCAATTCTATTGTGTTATTTTCACAATCATTAAATCATAAAGTGTGAAATTAAAGTTACTCATCTTAGTGTTTTATTCAGTTTATGTGTTTCCCAACTAATAATATATAAATTTAATTCCCTGGAAATTTTAAAATATACATATTTTGAATTTTTACCAACACAATTTTCTTTTGGTCAAATTTTAAAATACAGCCAAAAAAATGATGCCACCACAAATTACAAAGCACCTAAGAGAAAGCCCAAAAAAGAATGTGGACAAGTGCATGCTCTGTAAACCGGACCTTGATGAAAACTCAAGTGTGCTGAATTGCAACAATCGTGATAAATGGTTGTGTTTGTCTGAACATATCTGATGATGAGTATGCTCTGCTAAATAAAATGGAAGATAGAAGTGGATTTAAATGGACCTGTCCACAGAGCAAGGTGGCTGATCCTGCAGTCAGAACTCCTATGCATTCCACAGCTACTATCAAAGACATTACACAGGTGATCTCACAACCTATGTCAAGCCTCCAGGCAAGTCTCTCAAACACGATTTTGCAATCTAAGACTACACTTAAAGCGGAACTCAGTGCAATCAGTAACAAAGTGAACAGCGTTGAGTCAGCTTTGTCACCCTAGTGTAACGCTGCCGAAACTAAACATATTATTCGGGCAGAGGCCCAGACTCTGAGTGTGAACCTCCAGCAGTCCCTTGAGACAGAAGTCCAAGAAATAATCTGTGCTGAAAAAGATTGCTACATGCATAAAACAACATAGTTGCCAACAGAATTCCAATATCCAGCACAAAAGATGATGCAAATCCAAAATTTCCTGTCTAACGAGTATGGAATTGCATGTGGTCCCTTAAGTAATGTTTGATGCTTAAATGGGCAGAGTGAAAGAGGCACCTAACGCTTCTCCATCACTGTTGTTCACTGTGTCCACCTTCCAAATCAAGAAGCAAATTATGAAAGTATCATTTACTAAAAAGGAGGATATCCAAGCAGAAGTGTGAAAAGAATAAGCAGCTTGTCAAAAAAGTGAAAGAATGCACTGCTGCAGGCAAACAAAACCTTGGCAAAAATGATTCCAAAATTGTGAAAAAAATGGTCCATCTACGTCTGCCCCAATGCAGATGTAGAACCCCAAAAATCAGACAGTGTAGGCTACATAGTGTAAATACTAGTGTTATATCTAGTGAAACAATCAACTGTTTCTAGTGCTGATTTATCCAAATCTGAAAGTTTTTGGACTGCAAATTCATCAACGGCTGCAACAACCTTTGCCTCAATAGACAACCACATGGATAAACCCAATTGCCAGACCAACCACCAAAGTAAGATAAACCTACAAAGAGTAGGTCTAACTGTTTTTGCTCTTATTACTAATGTTGACGAGCTTACTAACAAACTGAATGAACTGAAAATTGTTGTTTACTCAAAAATTATAATCTGGTTCTTCTGACCAAAGTTTAAGTTCCCTGGATATTTTGTCATTTTAAATTCACAGTCACCAAAATGTAGACATGGTACATTGCCACTTGTCAAAGCATCCTACAGTGCCCAACAAGTTAGTATATCCTTCAACTCAGATTATATGGAAACTATATGGTTTGATCTCACTGATCACAACAATACCATGGCAACTCAAATAGGCTGCATATATAGGAGCCCCTCTGCCCCAAATCAGCTTGAAACAGAAAGAATGATTACATGTATGTTTTTTAAGGCAAGTTCAAGCTTCAAAGGGAATTTGCTGATAGCTGGTGACTTCAACTTCCTGCCCTTCACTGGAGAGAAGGCTTTCTATTTGACCCTTTCAGCAGGATTGAAGCACAGATGTGCTTTGATCCTGCTGGAAAGGGTCAAATGGGAAGCCTTTTCTCCAGTGAAGGGTGGGGACACTCCCGCCCATGACCCCTCACTCCCCCACATGACCCCTCAGCTACATAGAAAACAAAATCAAAAAAGCTGATACTGGAACAGGTACCATAAAATGATCTGATGGCACAGAAACTTTTGACCTACCAGAAATTGCTGAATTACTCAACAAGCAATTTGCATCAGTGTTTACTAATGAACCTGACGGTCCTCTCCCCAAGAGTCCAGCGTACAGTGTACCGAATCTTATGCCACCTATCATGATTACTCCAGGGTCTGTCACAAAGCAACTTTGTGACAGAATGTGACAGTGCTAGATATAAATAAGTCAGCAGGGCTGGATAACATTCACCCAAGGCTCCTAAAAGAACTGGCTAATTAAGTAAGTAAGTAAGTAATGAGATATCAACTCCATAATGTCAAATAATTCAGAAGTCCCTTAACTCAAAGACTGTGCCTTAGGATTGGAAGAGCTCTAACATTACACCAATATTCAAGAAAGCTGACAAGACAAATGCAGAAAATTATTGGCCAATCACCTTAACCTCAGCTGTAGCAAAAACCCTGGTATGCATTGTGAATACTAAAATTCTAACACATCTTCTATCCAACAGTATACTGTCACCAGACCAGCATGGCTTTCTTCCCAGAAAGTCAGTTGAGAGCAACTTACTTGAAACCTACAATATCATCACAGACCTTCAGGAGAAAGGATTACCTGTTGACCTAGCCAAAGTGTTTGACAAGGTGCCCCACAGATGCCTTAGGGCCAGATTAGTGTCAGTTGGCATCCACAATGATGTAGTAGAATGGGTGATGAATTTTCTGACAGACTGAGAGCAGCAGGTCTGACTTTTCACCAATAATGGCAATAAAGTATTCTCTGAACCATGTGATGTTGTCAGTGGAGTTCCTCAGGGTACCATCCTAGGCCCCACCCTCTTCCTCCATTACATAAATGATATGACAAAGGAAGCCACAAATAATATCATGCTTTATGCTGATGACTCCAAGCTTTTTGGACCAGCCATTCAACAAAGCCTGCAATCAGACCACCAGAGAATCCATAAGTGGACCAGTGAATGGCTTCTCTAGTTTAACATCAATAAATGCAGTGTCCTCCATTTTGGCAATAACAATCCTCACCACCAGCATACCATGCATGACCAGAAGTTGCAGTCTGATATTCAGCTACAAACCATTCATGAAGAATGAGACTTGGGAGTACTTGTTGATGAGCAACTAAATTTCCACAGGCATTGGCAACAAGTTGTGTCAATAGCCAATTAGAGCCTAAGCCTGCTGAAATGCACTATCACCAGCTGCCCCCATACTGTCTTTACAAGGCTATTGTAAGGCCATTCTTGGACTTTGGAACATGCCTGACCTCCCCCCCCCCCTATAAGGATGAAATCAGAATAACTGAAGGAGTTCAAAGACATACCACCAAATGCATCACAGGTCTGCAACATATGCTGTAAGATAAGAGATAGGAGCCTCTAAAACTACCAACACTGATCTTCAGATGCTGCAGATGTGATATGATGCTGACCTACAAATATATCCCTCCTTATAAAACATAGAGGTCAACACAACACAAGAGGACACTCACAGAAGCTAGCAAAGCAAAGAGTGAAGACCAAGATATGCCAAAACTTTTGTACTGAGCATATTTCAACAACTACAACAACTTCCAAGACAAAACATTGACTGCACCCACTAGTGCCTCCTTCAAGTCAAGACTTGACAAAGAATGGAACAACAAGCCATGGAAATATAAGTGGAACAGTCCATCCCTCTCAGCTGCCAACTAATGCAACATCACTGAGCCCATTTCACAGTGACATTCCAAATTAACATCATTGATGCAGAGCAGAACAGATCCAGCATGCAAATTAAGGTAATTAATTAAGATATATATGGGTGGGGGGAAAAGTTCATTTCTATTACGAATGCATGTTAAATTTGGATTCATGATGGAATTCTGACTATAGAGATAAGTTAATTTCTTTGCTACCTTAATTATTATTGTCTTACAAACAAAGTGAATAAACCACTCAATGCCTTTTTTTAGGCCTATGCTCTTTCTAAATATAATCATCATTTTTGTTGGAAATGAATTTTAACCCCACCCCTAAATACCAATTCAGGGTATATATTTGCACATTAGGGGGGGGGAGTTCCAGTTTAAATTTACCTCCCATTTACACCAGAAATAAAATTTGCTCCTCCCCCCCCCTAATGTGTAAATATATACCTTGAATTGGCATGTATAGGGTTGGGGGTAAAATTCATTTCTGAAAAAAAATGATTATTATATTTGGAAAGAGCATTAAAAAAGGCAGTGGGTAGTATATTCACTTTATTCCTAAATCAATAATATGACTTGGTAAAATTTACCCATACTTTAGCCTGTAGATCTATCCCTGAAAGTTTCATTTTCCTAACCTAGGCCTACCCTACCAAGGGTAAAATTCTACTTTAGATACTTTTGGCTATATTGGAATGGGGTTAGGTTAAGAACATGAAATTTTCAGGGATGGGTCTACAGGCTAAAGTATGTCCCAGGAAGGTATTTTGAAGAACCTCTCTTGGTAAATATCTACCAAATCATATTATTGAGTTAGGAATAAAGTGAATACACCATTCAATGCCTTTTTTAATGCTGATTACAAATATAATAATCATTTCTATTGGAAATGAATTTCAGCCCCCCTATATATGCCAATTCAGGGTATATATTTCTAAATGAGGGGGGGTGGGGGCAAATTTTATTTCTTATTTAAATAGGATGTAATTTTAAACTTTACCCCCACCCCCCACCCCCCCTAATGTAGAAATATATACCCTGAATTGGCATATATAGGGGGGATGCTTAAAATTCATTTCTGATAGAAATGATTATTATATTTGTAATCAACATAAAAAAAGGCATTGAATGGTGTATTCACTCTATTCCTAACTCAATAATATGATTTGGTAGATATTTACCACTCTTTCTCCCTCTAGAGGGTCCTGAAATTTGCCTACATGATAGGCTATGCCTATACCCATTGAAATTTTTACAAACAAGCACAATTCTAGGCCATATCAATGTTCTATTTCCAAAATTTAGGAAATATATTTGCATATCTTTAAAACCTTATAAATTGGGATTGAGCAGAGTTGTGAAGCTGAAAACAATTTAGTTGTACTTCATTTAAGAAGAAGATATATTGCAATATATCTATAATCCTATATTGCAAGGTTTCACTTCTATAGCCTAACTCACAGATTGGTCAATATATACCAAATCATATTATTGAGTTAGGAATAAAGTGAAAACACCATTCGATGCCTTTTTGGTAAAATTCTACTTTAGTTACTTTTGGCTATCTTGGAAAGGAGTTGGGCTAGGAAAATGAAACTTTCAGGGATGGATGTACATGCTAAGGTTTGTCCCGGGAAGGTACTTTGAAGTACCTACCTCCACTCATCCCCCCCCTATATAATGGTAAATTACTGCACATTACTAGTTGTTTTTAACTCATATTTCATCCTATATTACTATCATAAATATAAATCACTGCTTACCTTACACAACTTCTGCTTTTAACCTTGTTCATTAAAATATATTCCAAAATCCTTTTTTAAATCCTAAGCCATTTAATTTTCAACCCATGCTGACTTTCTTTATGGTATATGAAACCAGGTTTGTTGTGATGTCACACTTGCCTTATCAGACACCCTTACCCTTAAGGGTAGCAGGCACATGCCAAACAACTCTGTTGATAAGACCATATTAGGGAAAGGATTTCACAAATTTTGAGTTAGGGGGGAAGGGAGATTTCAAAAACATCTTCCCATGACATAAATTGTCCTCTAAAGTTGATTCTGATGTCTGTAGCGCTCTATGTCGTAGCGCTTTAGAAATATTTAAAATATTTTAAAAGCTTCTAAAGTAGAATTTTGAAAACTTTTGAGTTTGGGGGGAGGGGGATTTCAAAAACATCTTCCCGTGATATAATGTGTCCTCTGAAGTCGATTCTGATGTTTTTAGCACTGTATCTTTTAGTATTTTAGAAATATTTTAAAAGCTTCTAAAGTAGAATTTTAGAAAATTTTGAGTTTGGGGGGAAGGGTGATTTCAAAAACCTCTTCCGGTGATATAACGTGTCCTCTGAAGTCGATTCTGATGTTTTTAGATCTATATGTCTTAGCGCTTTAGAAATATTTAAAAAGCTTCTAAAGTAGAATTTTGGAAAAATTTGAGTTTGAAGGGAAGGGAGATTTCAAAAACATCTTCCAATGACATAAATTGTCCTATTAAGTTGATTTTGATGTGTTTAGCGCTCTATGTCATAGCGCTTTAGAAATATTTAAAATATTTTAAAAGCTTCTAAAGAAGAATTTTGAAAAATTTTGAGTTTGGGGGAGGGGGATTTCAAAAACATCTTCCCGTGATATAATGTGTCCTCTGAAGTCGATTCTGATGTTTTTAGCACTGTATCTTTTAGTCCTTTAGAAATATTTTAAAAGCTTCTAAAGTAGAATTATAGAAAATTTTGTGTTTGGGGGGACGGGAGATTTAAAAAACATCTTCCCTTGACATAACTTGTCCTCTGAAGTCGATTCTGATGTTTTTAGTACTCTATCTTTTAGTACTTTAGAAATATTTTAAAAGCTTCTAAAGTAGAATTTTAGAAAATTTTAAGTTCGGGTGGAAGGGGAATTTCAAAAACATCTTCCTATGACATAATTTTTCCTCTAAAAAGGATTAGGTTATTTTTACTGATCTCTCTTGTGAAATCCTTTCCCTAATTAATACAGTTTAAATGGTCTTATCAACAGAGTTGTTTGGCATGTGCCTGCTACCCTTAAGGGTAAGGATGTCTGATAAGGCAAGTGTGACATCACAACAAACCTAATTTCATATACCAGAAAGAAAGTCAGCATGGGTTGAAAATTAAATGGCTTAGGATTTAAATAGGATTTTGGAATATATTTTAATGAACAAGGTTAAAAGCAGAAGTTGTGTAAGGTAAGCAGTGATTTATATTTATGATAGTAATATAGGATGAAATATGATTTAAAAACAACTAGTAATTTGCAGTAATTTACCATTATATAGAGGGGGGATGAGTGGAGGGTGGGACTTCAAAGGACCGTCCTGGGACAAACCTTAGCATGTACATCCATCCCTGAAAGCTTCATTTTCCTAACCCAACCCTTTTCCAAGATAGTCAAAAGTGGCTAAAGTAGAATTTTACCGCCTTTTTTTATGCTGATTACGAATATCGCAAGCATTTATATCGGAGATGGTTTTCAACCCCCCCCCTATATATGCCAATTCAGGGTTAGGTTAGGTATAGTCTATATAGGGGGGGGCTGAAATTCATTTCCGATATAAATGCTTATTATATTCGTAATCAGCATAAAAAAAGGCATCAAATGGTGCATTCACTTTAGTCCTAGGCCTAACTCAATAATATGATTTCATATATATTGACCCACAGATTTTTCAAGGTCAGGACCCTCTAGACGGAAAAGGAGTGGAGGTAGGTGCTTCAAAACACTTTCCCAGGACACACTTTAGCCTGTAGACCCATCCCTGAAAATTTCATTTTCCTAACCTAACCCCTTTCCAAGATAGTCATAAGTAACTGAAGTGAATTTTACCCAAAAATTAGCTTGACTGGAATTTGACCCTTTTCTTTAAGGTAGGTTAGTGAAGTCATTTGTCTAGTAGGCTAGCCTATTTTATACAAGCATTTCTAAAATAATCTTATCAGCAATCTTTTTCAAGGCATAGTACCTTTTTTCATCTTCCTAGAATAATAATAATAAATCCCCACTGTGGCAAATCCAGGAAACCCGATAAATGTGTAATTCATGACATTTGACAGGGAAGGACCGTTGAAAATTTTAAATTCTTGGCAGAGTAAGAAAGGAAACAAGAAAGGAAGAATAGGTGCGTTCGTTTTGGGCGTCCATTGTTCATAGTTCTATGAAGATTTTCTCAGTTTTATTAGGCTCGTTTTTTAGCACTAAGATCTTACATCTACGTCTTACATCTTTCTGCAAAGATTATCGTTTTTTAACTCATTTTGTTCTAAGATCTTACAGCTCACTGATATTAGCAAAAAGTGTGAAGACCGCCAGTGTTTTGCCATATAGAACAATGATGAGAGAACTTTGATGATCTACTCATCGGTGTTCTCAGACTGCTGATCCGAGCACAATGATGAAAGACGTTTGCACAAAATCGACCAAAGATGTAAGATCTTTGTACAAAGATTTCACTTTTAAGCGTTTTCTGATAAAAGATGTAAGATCTTAGCATATTGATGAGTGAAAAAACAGGCCTATTATATTGCGTTTTATTTCACCGTTCTAAAAACGTTGTTTTAACTAAAAAACGGCTTATAAGAGCTTTCCTTGTGCTGGGTTTAGACATATAGGGTTTCCTTTGAAGGATGAAAGGAAATCCTTAAAGGGTGACGAAAAAGTGTTCTAATATTAAGTTATATTAAAGGCTCAGCATACGCAGCTGATTTTGGGAACCGATTTCAGCATCAGCGGACAAACGATAGCGGTAAGAAAAATTTATTGCGCAAGATTTTCAAAACAAAAAATCATGGACACAAATAGTCAACTGGAGTAAATCAATAGTTGCATGATTGATCTCAGCTTAGTTCTCAGCTCAGTAGCGGCATCTTTCACCAAATATATCTCTAAACTATTTATTTGTATCCCTATTTTTGTGATGATCATGATGAAAATGGGCTCAGATTTTTAATTTTGTAAATTGGTGCCGAAAACTAGAAAATTTTTCCAGCTCAAATTGACGCCGATTTCTTTTAAAATCGGCTCTGATTTGGAAATCAGTTCCCAAAATCAGCTACGTGTGTCCAACCCTTAAAGGACAGGCCCCTTCTTTTGCACTAAGATCTTACGTCTAAGATATCACATCTTTCTGCAAAGATTTCCGTTCTTTTAACTCATCTTTGTTCTAAAGCCGCGTCTACATTCGGTATTTTTTGGAAAACTGGGCTGTAAAACTGGGAGCCCAGGTAGCAGTCTACACTGGTAAGAATCGCAACAAATTCAAAAGATCGAAATGCAGCCGTGTGACATGCTTATGATGGCGTTGGCCATAAATCAAGCTTCAAATGATTCATTTTTGCCAGTATATTCTGCTCTATCTCTTTTGTTGAAGCTAAACAGGAAAAAAAAGTCAAAACTGGAAGCATGTTTTGCAAATGAGCTTCTAAAACTGCAAGAAGAGATGCAGAAGAGCCTCTATACAAGGTCTGTTTAGATTCTTCCCCAGTCTTATGACTGGTGGAATAATTTTCTCCAAGGAAAAAGTAAATCCGAGTTTTATAAAATTTTTAGAATGGATAAAGAGACTTTTTATTGGGTATTTTCAAAAGTTGAACATATAATATTAACCCAGGACACTCAATTGAGAACAGCAATTCCCGCCGATAAAAAGTTCCAGTTGCACTGTATGTGCTAGCCAGAAATGCAGATTATAAAACTATTGGGTCACTTTTTGGCATAGGTCGAGCCACAGTTGGCCATTGCTTCCATTTATTCATAAGTGCTGCCAAAGAACTGCTTGTTCCAGAGCTGATTAAATGGCCTGCTACAACAACTGAATTTGTTAAGTTAGAATCAGAAGTTAACGAGCTTTGGGGATTTCCGTTAACTGTTGGTGCCATTGATGGCTGCCATATCTTTATTCATCCTCCAGCAAAGTTTGCTACATACTACTATAATTACAAAGCCTGGTATTGTGTAAGTGTTTGGGTTGTTTCTGATGCCAAATATAATTGTTTGTATGCTAAAGCCGGTATCCCCGGTAGGTGCAGTGATGCTTTCAAAAGGACAAATCTTCATGAAAAAGCAGCCAAAACAAACTTTTTCCCAGCCTATCTCGAAAAATTGATGGTGTAAATATACCGCTGCACTTTTTGGGTGATGGGGCATTTCGACTTGAGTCCTGGATGTTGAAGCTATATAACCAATCGAGCAATGATCCAAAGCAAGTCTATTTTAACAAGAGGTCTGCTGTTAATAATTTTTTGTCCTCAACTCTACATAAAGTAGCATTGGTAGCATTTAACATTTCATGTTAGTCCAAAAAACAGTTAGTTTTATCCATACTATATCACAATTCAAAAATTCTATGTACAGTATGTAAACAGTATTTCTACAACGGTAATTCTACGTAAACAGTATGTATCATACTGTTGTAAAATTGACGATTTTTTATTTTTGGGGAAAGGACTGAAAATAAGTGTTACCATTTTTGAATCAGTTTCAACTGAGTTTTTTTTCAATAGGTAGTTTTTTTTAAATGCTTCTTTTGACTTCCGGTTATTATGGGCAGAGGTTCACTCTTTTCTAGGTTTTAGCTAACACGTGCAACCATGTTGTTGGCTTTTTTTATATGGTCCAATTCTGACAAGTCCTAATCATAGGCAGCGCGCTAGCGCTGCCTAAGTAAAGAACGATGTGGGCACAATGTGTTGTTTTTTTGTTTTTTTCTCCATACCCGGGCACTTCGTATCGAAGGAATCGTCACAGAAACTTCGAAAAAAGGCTCATTCGATTGGAAATAGGAATGGCTAGTGACCTTTTTAATAATCGAAAGTGATTGGAGGGCAACTACCCCCCCCCCTCAAACGCCCATCATTCCCCCAAATACGTCCAATCAAAATTTTGAGATAGCCATTTCTATCAGCGTAGTTGATTTTCAGATAGAAAATATCTTTTTGAGGGGGACACTCCCCCACAACCCAGGGGGCAACGGTTTTAAGTTATGCCCTGAGGGAACATAAGGTTTTTATAGAAGGCGTTGTCGTAGAAACTTCAAAACAGGCTCATTCGATTGGAAATTTAAAGGGCTAGTGCCCGTTTTAATAGTCGAAAGTGATTTGAGGGCAACTAGTTTTTTATAGAAGGCGATGTCGTAGAAACTTCAAAAAAGGCTCATTCGATTGAAAATTCAAAGGGCTAGTTCCCTTTTTAATAGTCGAAAGTGATTGTAGGGCAACTAGCCCCCCCCCCCCCCCTCTGCGCCCATCATTCCCCCAAACACATCCAATCAAAATTTTGAGATAGCCATTTTGTCCAGCGTAAATGATTTCTAGATATAAAATATGTTTTTGAGGAGGACACTTCCCTAAAACCCTCGGGGCAAGGGTTTTAAGTTATGCCCTGGGGGTATATAAGGTCTTTATAGAAGGCGTTGTCGTAGAAACTTCAAGAAAGGCAAATTCAATTGGAAATTCAAAGAGCTAATACCCTTTTCTAATAGTCGAAAGTGATTGAAGGGAAACTAGCCCCCCCCCCAAGCCCATCATTCCCCCAATCACATCCAATCAAAATTTTCAGATAGCCATTTTTTTCAGCGTACTTTATTTCCAGATAGAAAATATGTTTTTGAGAAGGACACTCCCCCACAACCTTCAGGACAAGTGTTTTGAGTTATGCCCTGGGGGCATATAAGGTTTTTATAGAAGGTGTTGTCGTAGAAACTTCCAAAAAAGGCTCATTTGATTGGAAATTCAAAGGGCTAGTGCCGTTTTTAATAGTCGAAAGTGATTGGAGGGCAACTAGCCCCACCCCACCCCCATCTTTCCTCCAAACACATCCAATCGAAATTGTGAGATAGCCATTTTGTTCAACGTAGTTGATTTCCAGATACAAAATAGGATTTTGAGGAGAAAACTCCCCCAAAAGGCTCAGGGCAAGGGTTTTAAGTTATGCCCTGGGGGCATATAAGGCTTTTATAGAAGGCGTTGTCGTAGAAACTTCAAAAAAGGTTCATTCGATTGGAAATTCAAAGGGCTAGTGCCGTTTTTAATAGTCGAAAGTGATTGGAGGACAACTAGCCATTCCCCCCACGCCCAGAATCCCCCAAAACAAATCCAATAACAATTTTGAGATAGCATTTTTGTTCAGCGTAGTTGATTTACAGATAGAAACTATATTTTTGAGGAGGAAATTCCGCCACAGCCCTCACGGCAAGGGTTTTAAGTTTTGCCCTTAGGGCATATAAGGTTGTTTTAGAAGGCATTGTCGTAGAAACTTTAAAAAAGGGCTCATTCGATATGAAATTCAAAGGCCTAGTGCCCTTTTTAACAGTCGAAAGCGATTAGTAACATTTTTTGTTGTTGTTGTTGTTTAGACCAGGGCACTTCGTATTGAAGGAGTTGTCGTGGGAACTTCGAAAGGGGCTCATTCGATTGAAAATAGAAAGGGCTGATGCCCTTTTTAATAGTCGAAAGTGATTGAAGGGCAACTAATCCCCCTTCCACTACCACCCACCCAATTGCCCATTATTTTTAAAAAATAAGTGTTGCCTTAAGATTAAATCAAAATGCACTGTGATAATGCTAAAATCCAATAAGGCATCTCAGCAGTATCCCAAGAACGACAGAAGGTATTTTTTCGAGGCTACTTCTGCTCTTAAAATTTAACCAAATCAAAATAGTGTGATTTTTTGCGAATGGTATCAAGTTTTCCATTTCAGGTCAACTAGAGGAGGTATGAAACTAAGTTAAACAGTACTATTTGTGTCCAGATTTTTAAAAGGGTGTATGTTGTTAAAAATTGCTGAAAATTTTTCTCCAGCATACAAATAGCAGGCCAAACTATAAAGTCTTAAAAAACAAAACAATTTAAAGTGCTATTTTCTTTTTCCCTAAAAAGACTATGTCAATATAAAACGAACAGAAATTGATTGAAACAACTGTTTCCACAAATAAGTTTTTTAAAGAAAAGTAAAGAACTCCATTAAACAAAAAATGAGCAAAAATACAATTAAATAATCTACCACGCTCGAAACTACCACAAATCAGCATCGATAAATAAATGAAATCCAAAACGAACAGAAATTACAATAAATAACCGAGTCAAACTCAAAACGAGCAGAAATTAACATAAGTTGGGCGCAAAACCCCTATGCCTTCCCCAAGCCAGAACAAAATTTGCACTTTACTAAAAAAATACAAATGAATGTGCATTGTCAGTTTAATATACATGTACCGATATTTAGTAATCAAAATGTTAATATTATTTGATTTATTAAAGTTATAAAAGTAAAAACTTTTATGTTGCTTAAAAACATTATATAGCTTGAATACACTTACGCTATATTGATTTGGTTAAATTTTAAGAGCAGAAATGGGAGGGTTGGCGTGGGAGGGTAGCAGGGGCGTAAATTGCTATGGGGCAGGGGGGGGGAGTTGCCCCCCAGACATCGTTACCCCCCCCCCCCCCAACCTGATTTTGGCCCCCCCCCAGATTTTTTTAGATTATACCCTTATTTATCCTTCATCCGAATAAAAAATACAGATTTTATCGAATACAAAATCTTATACGAAATCACGCGTACCCCGGATCCTCGTGTTTTCTCTAGCATTGTCAAGTAAAGATAGTATTGAATGAATTCATTTGTTGAATAAGAGTGTGCGATGAGTCAGAGAAAAATAATCGATATTTTTAAACCTAGTCAACTGGCTAAAAAAGCTAAGTTGGTAGATAGTGTAGCAGCAACCGAGGCAGCAACAGAAGCTGGCCCAAGTGAGGTGTGTAATTTTCCCATTTATGGTTTGACTAATATAAATATAACTTATATATAAATACAAACTTATAGCCTTTGCTTCATTCAATAAGTTCCATGCGAACTAAAGTTTAGCCTACAAAAGTAAGATCTTAATTTCGCGCTACAACTTTGGATTAATTCATAAATCACAAATTTTGTGGGGAAAATCATAGAACCGAGCATATAACAAACAATTATAGATAAAGAGGTGTCATTAAAGGAGGGGTGGAACAGGCTAAGACTTCAGAGATGACTACTGGGACTACAGCCTGATTTATCAGACATAATTTATGGCAAAGAGTTTTGGAAGAGCTTAAGAGAATGAAAGAGCATTAAATGTTTTCCTAAGGCCCAGCCATTTTTGCAAGGCGGCCGCTCACCATTATTTATGCCTCTTCTTATATTCCCACCCTTGAAACTGGGTATGGCGTAAAAAAGGAACGACAAAGAGCTAAATTACATTTGAATTGACAGCTTTATTATAAATAAAAACTGCTGCTTCGTGACAAAATTCTACTTTTTAAAGTTAAATAGGCTGTTATTGCGAGGCATTCGCTTCACGTCAGCGTGCTTCATCCAAAACAAAATTTACGACTTGCCCTCCTAGATTTTGCTGATAAGCTAGATAAGTACGAGAATTTTGTTGTATTGAGTTGCTAAGTTTCTTATTCGGATTATGTTATCGTTTAATTTACGAAATTATACTCGTAGTTAAACTGACAAAAAACGATATATATGTTTTAACCCTTTTAAATTTCAGTTTACTAGCTTAGACTATTTTACCGAATTCTAAAAACTGAGAATTTGAGCATTTGGAGGCGCTTAAACATGCAGAAGATGCTAGATCGTATTAAATGATCAGTCGAAAGATATTTGTATGCTATCGTCAAATTGGCGGAAATAAAGCTATTATTATAAATGAGAGAAAAAGCACCCTATTTAATAGACCACCTCGTTATTAATCATGAAATAACAACAAAGAAAACTACTAAGGGCAAAATGCCAATACGTAACACTAAACGGTGGCAGAAAAGCTAATTAGAAGCTAGGAGCAGGGGCGTCACTATCCCTTTTTTTTGGGGGGGGGCGAGCACGACGAGAGTTTTCCAACAAAACCAAAACTGTACAGACGGAAAAAAGGTTTAGAGTGGCGAAAGCTTCTGCATAAATGGAAGTAAATGGCTTGAAAACAGCATTTTTTGCTGCGGAGCGTTGAAAATTCTAAAAATATTTCACTAAGAAGGTCTATTATTCCTTATGTCTCCTAGACGCCTATTTAAAAGAACAACTCTTTCAGAGCTAACGGTCTCTGAATAAAGTTAAAACGTTTAAAAGCGAAAGCACTGTATTTTTTTCTAGGGTGGAAGTGTAGCCGATGCATCGGATACGATATTGAGGGGCAATCTTGACATCTCCGACCATAAAAGGGAGGCACCCAACCAGCCAAAGCTAGCCCAATACCCCAAAACAAACGGTCGCCGTTTTTCTGCTAAAGTCTATGAGAAAAAACCATGGGTAGAATATTCTCTTAAAGAAGACGCTATTTACTACTTTTGCTGTCGGCAATTTACCTTAACTGGGAATCATGAAAATACTTCTGATAATGTAGTGTTTGTCGACACAAGAATGAATAACTGGAAAAAGCTATTCGAAAGAATTGAAAAACACGAGGCTTCAGAAGCTCATAACGAAGCAAATCGCCGCTGGACAAAATATAAAGTAATTGAGTGTGGCACATCTGAGTCAATAGCTACAACTCTCTATTCAAATCGGAAGGAAGCCATACCGGAAAATCACCTGCATATAGTCACACTTGCGAAAGTGGCTTGTGCCCTAGCACGCCAAGGGCTCCCATTTCGAGGTCATGATGAACAAGACGACTCACACAATCGAGGGAATTTTATAGAAATACTAGAAATGATGACAGAGGGAACCCCGGATCTTCAGCAAAAACTAAAACGTCAGTATGGAAGCTATTTGAGTCCCGACTACCAAAATAGTCTTATAAGCATACTGGCTGACCTCTTGCGAGAACAATCAAGATACTCTATTAAGAAATATTGGGCAATCTGCGCAGATGAAACGAAAGATCTGTCGAAAAAAGAGAAGCTTGGTTTAATTATTCGGTTTATTGATAGTAATGCTATCATCCGCGAGGAGACATTCGGAAGTACACATCTTGAACAATTACATGCAGCATCCCTTGCTAATGCAGTCAAGGATCTTGCTGAAAAGCACGGACTGGATTGGAGCACCTGTGTGGCTCAATGCTATGATGGTGCGAGCGTAATGAGCGGCGCATGTAATGGTGTTCAGGCTATTCTTAAAGGATTTGCACCACAAGCTAGGTATATTCATTGTCACGCCCATCGCCTAAATCTTGTGCTTGTGCAGTCAATAGCTTCTTGTCCGGAGGTTAGAAACTTCTTTTCTTGCATTCAGGCATTATATGTCTCTCAGCCGAAGTGCACCACGTCACGAACTTTTCCTTCGAACCCAACAAGAACGTGGAGAAAAGAAGATTGAGCTCGAACGGTTAGGCGACACTAGATGGTGCTATTGGTTTTCCTCAATTCAGAAGATCTGGACACGTTTAGGTGCTATTCTCGAAACACTAAGGGTTATTTCGGATGAAGCCAATTCAACAGAGGACCGTTCTGAAGCTTCTGGGGTGCTGGCAACAATTGATGTCAAATTCTTGCTCATTCTTGAAATAATGAGCAGTGTCCTTGGTCCGATAGATATTGCATCCAGACAACTCCAGTCCAAGAGCCTCGTTCTTTCAGGCGTTAATTCTCTGCTTCAAGCAGTTCAACAACAGGTTCTAGAGCTCCGATCTGAAGAGCGTTGGTTTAAGATGGTCGAACCAACGAAAAGCTTATGCAAGCAGCACTCAATCCAAATAGAAAAGCCTAGACGCTCGGTTGCTATAAGCAGACTCTTTCTCGATTTTTGCGTCGAAACCATTGTCGGTGCCAGAGCAAGAAATCGAACAGAAGAGGATCGTGACATTTTTCAAACTTATAGGTCGGACATTTTATACTTCATAGTCGAACGAGTAACTTCGGAGCTGAGACAAAGGTTTGGTAAAAACTCCTCAGTAATCCAAGGCTTAGAAGCGTTTGAGCCAAGTTCACCGAAGTTCCTGGATGCACGTCTAATACAAGACTTTGTACGTGACTTTCCTACATTATTAGTGAACGAGCTGAAGTTTGAGTCGGAGATAGCCTTGGCAAAATCTTATTTACAAAGGATGAAACCAGAATACCCATCAAAAGCTCTTGCCTACCTCTACGTGAACAAAGACGCCTTTGCTGTCATCTCGGAAGCTTTCGAAATTGCTTTGACGCTCCCCGTTTCAACTGCCTCTAACGAGAGATTTTTTTCAACACTTAAGAGGCTTAAGACATATCTCAGAACAACCATGACTGATGAGCGACTTAGCGATTTGTTAGTTATAGCAACCCAGCCGGAAAAAGCGAAAAAGATAGATTATAACATTGCCGTCGACAAGTTTGCTTCCCTGAAGCAACGACGTTTCCCATTAGAATAGTGGCTCTCTCTGGATACTTCAGTTGTGATGCAAACAAATTTATTATTTATTTGCTTAATTGTGTTTATGTACTTGACTTTTTGTATATCGGATTGTTTTCTAAACTTTGTTATCCAAAGAATTTTAAGTTCGCTACCGCTTAATTTGGCTTGATTTCCCTCTCTGATGGATTTTTTCTAATTCAACCCACTTAAGGCTGCCTATTGAGACATGGAATTTACCCCTCATCAGGTTTTTTTTTCGTTTCCGCCACTGCGCTTCGCGCCAGAAAACCCTGTTCTAGGCCTTCACTCAATTCAATTCTTAACAAAACAAAATGACATTTCCTAATTCCAAATTTTCTTCTTTGGCTTAGACCTTTCAAAGCACAATATTTGTTTTTAAGTAATTTGCTTCCCTAAAAAGGAGTCTAAGAGGTCCAATATAAGGGATAATACAGTTTTAATAATATTTCAAAAATATCCGCTACTTCACGGCAGGAAATGCTCTTTCCAAGCCATCCACTCGCTCTGAATTAGAAACTTTCACCAATTCAAACTTTTTTTCTTTTTTTATAATTTTTTTTTTTAACAGAATATAATCAGAATAGTTTTGTACTTTCCTCAAAAAGTAAAAGTGAAAATTTGCAAATTTTCTTCCATGAGGTGGTAAAAATCTTTGAAGTTTGCCCCCCCCCATAATTTTTCTGAATTTAAGCCACTGGAGGGTAGGCGTGGGAGGGTGGGAGTGGAAGGGGGATTAGTTGCCCTCAAATCACTTTCGACTATTAAAAAGGGCATCAGCCGTTTCTATTTTCAATCGAATGAGCCCTTTTCGAAGTTCCCACGACAACTCCTTCGAAACAAAGGGCCCTGATCTAAACAACAACAACAACAAAAAATTATGCACTATACCCGCATTAATATTTACTTTAAAATAGTTAAGCCTTGCTATCATTTTCGACTATTATAAACGGCACTAAGCCTTTCGAATTTCAATTAAATGATCACTTTCTATAACGACAACGCTTTCTATAAGCAACTTATATGCCCCCCAGAGCATAAATTACAACCTTTACCCTAAGGTCTGTTAGGGTGGTTGTCATCCTCTAAGACCAAATTTCCAGAACTTTTAGCTATGTTAAACAACATGGCTATCTCAGAATTTTGATTGGATGTGTTTGGGGAAATGGTGGGCGTGAGAGGGGTGTTAGTCACCTTCCAATCACTTTCGACTATTAAAAAAGGCACAAGCCACTCCAATTTCCAATTGAATGAGCCCTTTTCGAAGTTTCTATGACAACTTCTTCGATACGAAGTTCCCTGCTCTAAAGGAAAAAATTAATAAATAATACATTGGGCCAACATCGTTCTTATATGCCCCCAGAACATAACTTAAAACCCTTGCCCTGAGGGTTGTGGGGGAGTGTCCTCCTCTTTACTTAGTCCCCGTTTCTTGTCTCGTTCTCGAGTGTCCCCGTTCTTCACTTAGGCAGCGCGATCCTGCTGCCTATGATTTATTCAACAACCTTCTATATAAGCATTATGTGTTCCCAGGGCATAACTTACAACCCTTGCACTGAGGGCTCTGAGGGGTTTATCATCCTAAACAGAAAGAAGATTGTATTTTCTATCAGGCGTTCAACAATTGAGTATCAAACATTAAGAAAACCTTATCTAAAAACACAAAAAAAAAAAAATCCAAACTTGCAATTCAGCTGTAGAAATAGTCTGTCGGCTGTCAATTTTAAAAATCCAACTGAGGGCTAAAGCTGTATAGTAGTGAATGCGTTCTATAATTCTATTCAACTTTTAAATAAAATTCTTGACTACGAATGATGTAAGAAATAGCGATTGGGAAATTGCATTCGAAATGATTTAAACTCATTTTATAAAGCCGATACTTTTTTTTGTCAACACATGAAGAACTGTGTATATTGCAATATTTGGAATTAAATATTGCATCAGTCTTATTTTTATGCAAAGTAACAAAAGAGACGAAAATTAATGAACAAGAGAGTAGTGAAGAATTATGATATGCAAAGTAACATTTTGCAAGAAATGTCACTGGGGATAAATAGCTAGGGATGGCACCATGATTGCGTGATTTTCGGAGATTGGGGAAAAAAAATTTTTCGGGGTGACGCATAGATTTTCAGGAAAATACCTGAAAATTCAGGATAGTGCAAACCCTGCTTGATTCCTAATCAGGAAAATCCACATACTAAACCAAACGAGAAGGAAAAGCTCCGACTTTGCAGTTGACAAAATAAAGAATTGCCACAAAATTAATTTGAAGTCGACCGAACGCAGCCACCTCTGCCGGCGGTGGCGTGCCTGTGGCATGCCGGTGGCGTTTGACTGGGCGTCTCGTCGGCAGCATTTGGTTGAACCAAATGACAATAATAAAAGTATTATTTCGTTTTTTTATTTAGATTGAATGAAACCTGTAAAGGGTTGAAATTTTAATCGCTTACCAACTAAATATAAGTCTGAAGGAATATTGACTCCCAAGCCACATCATATAAATATCAGAGTATGATTAGAATATATTCATTCTTCACAAGTCGAATTATTCGACTGACCTAACTTCACTTCTTGGCCTTTGTCGATATAATACACAAGTACTAAGTGAGGAGTGCAACTAATATAAAACTTTGTTTAGCATTGGAGTATGCATAAAGTTGAAACTAATAAAGTCGTAGGCACCGAGAAAAATGTTCGCCGGTCTCTATGTCTGTCTTTGTTTCCGACTTTATGTTTGTAGGTATTTTGGCCTCTCTCTCTCTGTGCATGTTTTTCTGAGCAGATGTTTGCTTGTCTCTATGTCTGTCTTAGTGTAATTTTGTGTCTGACTCTGTGTGATTAGGTGTTTTCGCCTCCCTCTCTCTTTGTCTGTGTGTCTGACCGGCTGTTTGCTTGTCCCTATATCTGTCTTTGTGTGATTTTGGGTCCGACTATGTGTTTATAGATATTTTCGCCTCTCTCACTCTCTATGGCTCTATGTCTGAGTGGTTGTTTGCTCGTCTCTATGTATGATTGTATGTCTGACTCTGTGTTTGTAGATTTATTTTTTTGCCTCTCTCACTCTGTGTCTGTGTTTCTGAGCGGATGTTTGCATGTTTGTGGGGATTTTGGAGAAAAAATCCCTCTCGTCTCTCTCAGACTTTGATAGAAGCGCTGTTAACCTATCTCAGTTTCTAATATATTCTATTATGAGCCTGCTAGTAGCATATCATGTCTCTGAAAATTCCTTTTTTTACATCTCTAACTTTTTAATAAACATTCTAAACGTTTGACTATCTATCGTACCCCACAAATAATGGAAACATAATAAAGTAATAAAAAAATTATTTTTATTGAAATAACGATATTTAGAATATTAATATTAAAATGTTACATAAATTATTACACATTATTAATATCATTGAACCCCATTGGACATTTTGAATCTGTTCCATAAAATAATTCATCTTGTTCTCTCTTAATATTGTAGCTATCCTTTTCTCTTAGTTCGCAACAAGTAGATTAATCATTAATCCATTTTGAGTCATTCACAATTTTGACTGCGGTTTCAGCTACATGTCCAATATGCGTTTCGTCTTTGGTATTAGTGGTTTCATTTACTATATATGTTGGTATATGATCAATGGTAGTAATAATGTCAACTTGCGATTTATTTTCAAATAATTCGTCTTTATATTCATTAGTGATATTGTTTACCAATGCCCTTTTTATTTTGCTTTCGATTACACTGTCTATTATCACATTTTTTTAAACAGGTAACAGTTCTGGCACGTAGACATGTGGTTTATGACATTATTGCAGCAGTAGACCTTTCTTTTTCCCTTTGCTTTCATTTGAATACTAATAACAGAACGAGGGCAATAGGATATAGCAAAGGCAACGTGTTACCAGAACCAAAAGCAAGAAGTTGACCCTCACCGTCAACTATTAGTTTTATGTTTGCATTCTCTATGAGCACTATTATTTCTAGAGATCTCACTGTCGCATATCCACCATCAGCAATGTTGAATGGTTTCGGTAGTCCAGATAAATCTACACTCTCACTGTCATGACAACGCAACGCATACGTTTTAAAACACTCTATGTCTGACACTCACAGAGACAGAGAAGCAAAAATACCAACAAATACACAGAGTCAGACACAAAATCACAAAGACAGACATAGAGACAAGCATACATCTGCTCAGACACAGAGGCACAGAGAGAGATATAGAAGCAGAAATACCTACGAACACTACAAACAGCAGCTCAGACACACACACACACACTGAGAGAGAAAGAGAGAGAGAGAGAGGCAAACATACCTACAAAGACAGTGAGTCAGACACAAAATCACACAAAGACAGACATAGAGAGAAGCAAGCATCCGGTCAGGCACAAAGAGAGAGAGAGAGAGGCAAAAATACCTACAAGCACACAGTGTTAGAAACAAAATCACACGAAGACAGACATAGAGACAAATAAACATCTACTCAGACACACAGGCACAGAGAAAGATAGAGGGAGAGGCAAAAATACCCACAAACACAAAGAGTTAGACACAAAATCATAAGACAGACATAGAGACTAGCAAACATCCGCTCAGACCCACAGCCGCAGAGAGAGATATATAAATATCCCCGACCACAGAGTCAGACAAAGAATTATAAAAAGAGACATGTAGACAAGCAGACATCCGTTTAGACACATAAGCATATATATAGAGAGGATACAAATACCTACAAGCCCATAGAGTTAGACACAAAGTCATGCAAAGACAGACATAGAGACAAGCAAACATCTGTTCAGACACACAGGCAGAAAGAGAGAGGCAAAATACCTACAACCACACAGTATCACAAACAAAGACAGAAATAGAGACGGGTGAATGTTATCCGACGTATCCGACAAAATACGTTGATAAAGAATTTGTTCACTCTGATGCGTAGATTTTGTCAATGTTATCCGATGTATCTGACAAAGAGATAGACATTTCAAAGTTCTATTCTGAATTTTTCTGTTGGAGACTGGAAAGGTTATACTTCTCTTCTCAATTTTTCCCCAAAAAGAGAAAAGGTTTCACTTTGATTCTGAGTTTTATCAAAGAAGTGAAGAAAAGTTCAAGTTCTCTTCTGAATTTTCTAAAGGAAAAGAGAAAAAAATAGAGTTCAATTCTGAATTTTTCCAAATAAGAGAAAAAAATTCCACATCATTTCTGAATTTTCTAAAAAGAATTTTCTAAGTTTTCTAAAAGTTCTGTACTGAATTTTACCATAGAAGACACAAAAATTTATACTTCGATTCTGAATTTTGCCCCAAGAATATAAAACAAAATCCATTTAATTTTTAGTTTTCTCAATGAAGTGAAGAAAAGTCAAAGTTCTTGTTTGAATTTTTCCCCAAGAAGAGCAACAGTTCTAATTTTAATTCAGAATTTTCTCGAAGAAGTGAAGAACATTTCAAGTTCTCTTCTGATATTTCTAAAAGAAAAGAAAAAAGTTACAGTTCATTTCTAAATTTTTCCAAAGAGGAGAAAAAAAATTCACTTCAGTTCTGAAGTTTCTCATTGAAGGGAAAAGATTTCAAGCTGTGTTCTGAAAGAAAAAGTTCCACCTTAATTCTGAGATTTCTCAAAGAAGAGAAAAAGTTGCAGTTAAGTTCTAATTTATTCTAATTAAAACTTTAAAAAATCTTCCACTTCAGTTCTGAATTTTCTCAAAGACGAGTAATAATTTTTTCTCAGAGAAGTGAAGAAATGTTCGAGTTCTCTTCTGTATTTTTTCAATAAAATATGATTCCTTGGAAGTTATACTACGATTCTTAATTTTGCCCCAAGAAAAAAAAGTTCCATTTAAATTCTGAATTTTTTCAATGAAGTGAAGAAAGTTAAAGTTCTCTTTTGAATTTTTCCCCAAGAAGCAAAACAGTTCCACTTTTAATTCTAAGTTTTCTCGAAGAAGTGAATAAAAGTTCAGAAAAAAGCTATATTTCGAATCCAAATTTTTTCATTGAATAGAATAAAAATTTGAAGATATGTTCTGAATGTTTCAGTAGAAGGTAGAAAAAAAGTATAATTCGATTCTGAATTTCCCCCATGAAGAGAAAAAGTTCCACTTTGATTCTGAGTTTTGCCGAAGAAGTGAAGAAAAGTTCAAGTTCACGTCTGAATTTTCATAAACTAGAGAAAAAAACGTTAGTTCAATTCTGAACTTTTCCGAAGAAGAGAAAAAAGTTTTTTTGGACAATTTGACGTCCAAAAAAATCCAAGTCAGAAAAAAAAGAAAAGTGACACTACAAACATTATTTTTCTAATAGTAAAAATCACGACTAACCTTTCTATATTATTCTCATTTTGTATTTTGAAAATATTAAATGAGCATTTTTTTGGTTTTAAGTTCATTTTATGTCATTCTAATACATGTAGAAAATAAAACTTCAAAAAAAGTATAGAAAATGGGGGGGGGCAAAAAGTTGGGGGGAGGGGGCCCCTTGAAGGTTGAGCTCTTTGGTGGTTAGGGTTGTTTGTGGTTGCGGACCTTGATGGTTCAAATCCATAACCACCCTACTGCTAGATTTCTAAGGATTGTTATGAATTTCTATATTAAAATTCTTTTATTTTTGGCAACTACGACTTCTATTATTCTCAAATTTTAGCATATTCCATTGCAAAGGAATATTTTATATTACCTACACTCCTCAATATGTATTTGTGCATTATAGCGACCAAAGCCGAGAAGATAAGCTATGTCAAGTCACAATGTTCTGAATTTCTATATCAAAATGCTTTTCTTGGCACCTACAACTTTATTAGTTTCAACTTTTTAGCATACTCTATTGTTAAAGAATATTTTGTATCACCCGTATTCCCCAATTGGTACTTGTGTATTATACAGACCACAGCCAAGTAGTGGAAGCTAGGCGAAGTCACAAGATCACCTTGTCACCACTAACCGTTTTCACACACTGAAACTCATGACGTTATTCTAATCATATTCTAACATTTATGTCATGTTGTGTAAAAATTACCAACCCCTCAGACTTACCTTAAGTGATAAATAATTTTAATCCTTTTTACCACTTTCATACAATCCAATTAAAAATATGAACTTTATCGAGGTATGTTTCATCCCATTATTCAAATCATTAGTGAAGACCATTCAGACCAGAATTATGCAAATGAGATAACTTCTTGATACCTATGATAATGTATGCGATAAGGGACGAGATCTGAGATACTTTTAAGCTGCTGTTTATTAACATGTTTGACAGATTTTTACCAAGGACCTTAAATCTCATTATAAGGTCATTAAAAGTATAGGTAGCAGACGCTGTTTGACAGGCTTTTACCAAGGACATTATCTACTGTTTATTAACATGTTTGACAGATTTTTACCAAGGACATTAAATCTCATATATAAGGTCATTAAATGTATATGTAGCATACGCTGTTTGACAGGCTTTTACCAAGGACATTGTATCTAGCGTCAAATATAGCACTACTGCCATTTGACCAAATAAAAGTAAAATTAATATGCAAAAATTGTTTTAATTATTCATGTATGGTGAGCCAAAATCAAAACCTGCATTAATTCAAAGAAGTTCAAAAATTAAAGAAAATAAAATAAGTTTTTTTTAACTGAAAGTAAGGAGTGACATTAAAACTTTAAACGAACAAAAATTATTCAGTATATGAAAGGGGGTGTCCCCTCCTCAACGCCTCGCTCTTTACGCTAATGTTAGACTCTTTCTCACAACTCTATTTTTTCAAACAATAAAAAAATTTAGCGTAAAGAGCGAGGCGTTGAGGAGGGGTTAGCCCCTTTCATATACGGAATGATTTCTGTTTGTTTTAAGTTTAAATATCGCACCTTACTTTCAGTTAAAAAATAGTTTTTTACATTTAATCAAGATAAAATGTCCTCGTCTTTTTTGTGTAGGCTACGTAACAAGAAACAGAACGATTCCGGACTTTAGCGTATGCCGCCTAGTTTTGTGAGATAACTTTCTAATTGAACAGATTTTTTCCCAAACTTTGTTTCAAGGGATACTAATAGCATGAGTGTCTAAAATTCATAATATACACAAAAAGGGGATCCCCACAGGATTTGATTGAGTTCAACTTTTAACATCCTGGCTAGATTAATTTATATTGGACTTTAGTTCAGGCTAAACTGCACGTGCAAACTACTCAAGAACATAAATGAACTAAAATCAATTAAACCTCTTCAATATTAAACCTATAATCTGTATTAATTATGAGTGTTTCACATTTATCGACGACGTTGTATTTTCATTTGCCTACTACGTTGCTCCATGTTCTCCATTGCAAAAAAATCCTAAGGGTGGCTAAAGCCATGACTCAGTGCAAAGACAAGCTAAATCTTGACTTTTTGTTAAACAAGCCAAGTCCAACTTAAACTTACTCCTTCCCTATTATCAAATTTTAGCAGACGTGTATGCGAGATACTTAATGGCTTTTCACTGCCAAAAACCGTCGCCAAGCTGTTTTCAAAGGGACGATCAGCAGGAAAATCATATGTAGACTATGAGGCCCAAAGTATGATTGAATAAACATTACCCCGAGTTTCCCTTTGAGTTCAGCTTAGCACACAGCTTTCGGCAATTATCTCAGAGGTATGAAAACGCAAGATACAACCCTAAGCATTACATCAAAGTTGCATCAGATTACAAGCAACATTTTTTTTTCTTTTTAAGTTTTAAATCTCGTTCTTAAATTTTTCACCATAATTTGTTTAATTATAACACAAAAAGCTAATATATCTGTTTTAAGTTTTTTGCAATGCATTTTAAGTTTGCAATGTTTCAAGTTTTTTGCAATAAACCTTATTCCTGCAAAGTTATTTATTTTGTGAATAATAATAATGTAATAATAATAATATAAATTTAGAAATTTTAACAATAAGCAGAAAATATCTGGGGCAATCTTAAATTTTGGGGGCATGCAGCTCTGAACTCAATGTTTCTTCTGTGACAGCTGTATGTGTCATGTTCACTGGTTGAGAATGAGCCAAAATTTCTTCACCCGCTCTTACATACAAACACTTATAAAATAAAGTTTTATAATCTATACTTCTTCTATAGAAGTTTAGGTTATGGACTATATAGGCTATATGCCTATAAAGGTATAGTCTATAGGACTAAAAAAGTAGAGATGTGATACATAATTACTAACACTCTTGCTACTATTTACTATTTATCATTACTGCTGCTATACTTATTATTTAGTAAAATAAAATTATTCTGCCATGTGTGTTGGGTTGTTAACTACTTTGCTATGTGTGTAGAGTTGTTAGTTACTACCTATCACCGTTACTATGATTATCACTACTTTATCATTAATATTAAATCACTATTATTTATCAAAGTCACTACTATTTAAATCACCATCAATCACTATCATTAAATTTAAGAGGGATCCTTTAATCAACAGATACATAGTGACGATACGCATTTTTTTATATTTAAAATAAAAGGTTTAAAATTCAATTTAAAAAGTTTAGGCTCGTATTATCACTACATTATTATCATTGTTAGAATCACAACTATTTATAAAAGTTAAACTACAAGTGATCAATCATTACCGACACTTTGAATATTATTTACTGTTTATTATCACTGCTACTATTATTGCTATATAGTAAAATAAAATAGTCTACTAGTTATGTAGAATTATCCCGCTACTATGATTACCACTAATTCAAAATCTCTACTATTTATCATGGTTATATCTCTACACAAAAAAAGGAAAGAACCTGAGTAACTAGGAAAGGAAAGGAAACTAGGAAACTAGGAAAGGAAACTAGGAAACTAGAAAAGTAAAGTAACTAGGACACATAAAGGCTCCATTGTCTTGAATAATTTTAAGTTCATGTGTTTTTCTTTTCTCTGCTTTCAGTATATCTTGATCTTCCATTTCATCATAGAATTCCTCGTCACTATTCACTGACTTGCTTTCCATTTTGCTCGCTTTTGTCTCTGATAGCAGCTCTTCTTCTCGCTGCTTCCGTCGCTTTATGCAACAGTTTAACATCTGAACAAATTAATGTAAAAAACTTCCCACAAAATGCGTTTTTCAAATAATTAAGCAAAAAATGAGCAGAAATTAAGTCAAATAATCTTCCAAGCACAAAACTGCAACAAATCATCGTCAATAAATAAATAAAAATCAAAATGAACAAAAATTAAAATAGATTCAAAATACTTTATTGCTTGAAACAAGTTGAGAAAATATGCAATGATGTTACTCGAATTGTTTTGTTTTTTGAAATAAGATGAGGAAACATGCAACGTTGTTGCTCCAAATATATTGATTCTTGAAATAAGATAGAAGTAAGCAATGTTCAAAATGTATTGATTCTTGGAATAAGATGGAAATAAGCGATTGCATTATTTAAAATACCAAATATATAACGCTAAATCTTTATGGCTTGAAATAGGAATAGGACATATGCAATGGTGTTACTCGAATTATTTTTTTTTTGAAATAAGAAGAGGAAACATGCAATGTTGTTGCTCAAAATATATTGATTCTTGAAATAAGATAGAAATAAGCAATGTTCAAAATGTATTGATTCTTGAAATAAGATACAAAAAAGCGATTGCATTATTTAAAATACCAAATATATAACACTAAATACTTTATGGCTTGAAACAGGATGAGGAAACATGCAATGGTGTTACTCAAATTGTATTGTTTTTTGAAAGAAGATGAGAAAACATGCAATTTTGTTGCTCAAAATGTATTGATTCTTGAAATAAGAAAGAAACAAGCAATGTTCAAAATGCATTGATTCTTGAAATAAGCTGGAAATAAGCGATTGCATTATTTAAAATACCAAATATATAACACTAAATACTTTATGGCTTGAAATAGGATGAGGAAACATGCAATGGTGTTACTCAAATTGTAATATTTCTTGAAATAAGATGAGGAAAAATGTAATTGTGTTACTCCTAGTGTAGTGACTCTTGCAAAAACATGGATATAAGCAATTGCATTATTCAAAATACCATGTATACTATTCAAAATACTTTATTGCTTGAAATAAGATGAAGAAATTTGCAATGGTGTTATTCAAACTGTATTTTTTCTTAAAATAAGATTCAAATAAACAATTGCATTATTCAAAATACCAAATATTTTGCACGAAATCCTTTATTGCTTGAAATAAGATAAAGAAATAAGCAGTGTTGTTACTCAAATTGCATTGTTCCTTGAAAAAAGATGAGGAAACATGTCATTATGTTTGCTCAAAATGTATTGATTCTTGAAGTAAGATCGAAATAAGCAACGTCATTATTTAAAATACGAAATATATTGTTCGAAATACGATATTGCTTGAAATAAGATTAGGAAATAGCAATGTTGTGACTCATCTTATTTCAAAAACCAATACAATTTTTGTAACACCATTACACATTTCCTCACCTTATTTCAAGCAATAAAGTATTTCGAATAATATATTTGGTATCTTGAATAATATAACTGCTAATTTCCATCGTATATCTGGAATCATCACATTTTTAGGAAGACCATTACTTGTTCCCTCATCTTATTCCAAGAAACAATACAATTTGAGTAACATCACTACATATTTCCTCATCCTATTTGAAGCAATAAGGTAACTTGAATAATAAGCTTGCAGCTTGACTCATTAGATCACAACACAAGTTAATTAAGCGTAAACAATTTTGGACTCTACGATAGCCAAAAAAAAAAAAAAAAAAAAAAAAAATCCTGCGTCTCTTCTTCAAAGTGTAAAATCTTCGTCTAATTACAAGCTAGTACAAATTGGGAATGGTCATGGTAACCTGAATTCATTTTTATTGAAGATCAATAAAAGCAGTTGTTCAACTTACGATTGTGGTGATTTAAATACTTATATTGCTATCTTTTTTAGTGTAAACTTAATGGAAATGTCGAATAATGCAATTGCTTATTTCCATCTTATTTCAAGAATCAATTCATTTTGAGTAACATCATTGCACGTTTCCTCATCTTGTTTGAGGAAACAATACAATTTGAGTAAGAGTAGCCATAGAGTACCAGTAATACAGCCACATAAATAAAAGAATAATAAAAAAAGCTGAATAATCTTCCAAGTCCAAAAAAAATCAGTAAAAAAAAGTGCTACTAGAAACATTATTTATCTAATAGCAAAAGACACGACTAACATATCTATAGCATTCTCATTTTGTATTTCAAAAATATTAAAAGTGAATTGTTTTAAGTATATTTTTGTTTTAAGTATATTTCATGTCATTCTGACATCTAAAAAAAGTTGAAAAAAATTTATTTTAAAAAAATAATAAGCTAAAGTAAAAAAAAAATAAAAAAACTTAAAAAGTGTGCGAAAAGGGGGAAGGGGTAAAAAGTTGGGGGAGAGGGAATGGAGGTCGGGGGCCCTTGAAGATTGAGTTCTTTGAAGGTTGGGTCCTCGATGGTTCAAATCCATAACCACATCACTACTTGATTTCTAAGAATTTCGAAGGATTGTTCTGAATTGCTATATCAAAATTATTTTCTTGGTGCCAAAGACTTTATTAGTTTCAACTTTATGTATACTCCAATGCTAAAAAAAAAATTTATATTGCTCACACTCCTAATTTGTTACTTGTGTATTATACCAACCAAAGCTAAGAAGTGAAGCTAGTTCAATCAACTTTTGAAAGGATGAGTAAATTATAATTATATTCTAACATTTATGTTACGTAGCATGGGAGTAACCATTCCCTCGGACATGCCTTTAAATGGTAAACATTTTTAACCTTTTACCGGTTTTATTCTATCCAGATAAAAAAAATATTCTTATTATTGTCATCTAGTCTCATCCCGTCATTCAAATCCATAGTTAAGACCATTTAATCTTATGCGATAGTGGACAAACATCATAATTTGGGTCATTTACCTACATAAAATACAGGTAGTTGTTTTAGGCTTTTCTTCCCATACTGAATATCATTAAATAACTAGTATAATATGTTTGGTAGGTTCGTGTCGTTGTATCCGTCGTTGTATCCTTCAAATCAGCACCCTCCTCAGTACTCAAGTGATCGCCAATTTATTATTCTCTTCATTTTTGTAGCAGTATTTAGCTTTAAAATTAAATTTTACTCTTTTATATAATTAAAATTTTATTTTAATGACATTCAGATTTTACAGTAGTCTGTATTATATAGTTGATAATATATTTTTATCATTATATTGATTGATGGTTTCTAGTTTAAATCTAACACATCTGAAAGTAGTTAAATATTTTCAATTGAATTAAGTGTTTAAACCTGTTTGAATACAGGAAATGCTCACTTACACTCCTTGCGCCCTAAAGTTCATTTTCATCGTAACTGTTGCGAAAAAATAACCTAAAAATATTTCCGTTTTTGAGCCACAGATTCCAAAGTAAAATCGGCTGTTATACAGCCTTCCTTGGCAATGTGAATGCATGATAATATGAGGGGCATTTCTTGTTTTAACCACTATTTTACATTTCTTATTTTTACCATTATACTGAACAACAATTTCCGTTTGCGATTAATTCAAAGCCACCTTTAAGCTAACAAACTCATAGCCAAAAGAGTAGATGAGAATGCGTTTGATGTTGACTGTTTGAGAAAATAATGGGGGCATAGTTAGGTATTATTTGAGAATATGTCCTATGTTGACTGTTCGAGATACTAATGGGGAGGTAGTTAGCTATTATTTGACAATTTTATCGTTTGTGTTTCAGCATCAAAGACCAGAATTACGTGGTTGGACTTCACCCTCTTATATTTAGTTTGTCCCAATTTTATGATGTTAGGTGTTCAGATTAACCTACAAGGGACTATGTCGTGGATAGGTCTAAATTTTTGATTGCGCATAAATGTTTTGTTGGTTATGTTTGTTGGTATCTTGATATCTTAGTATCTATGATATCTTGCTAAATATTTCTTCTTGCATGAGAGACCGAATCTAGTGACAAAACTGGTCCTGTTACATGAATATTTGTCCAAGTACGCTATTTCAAAAATTCAGCCATTTTATGGTCTTATCCCATGTTTTGTTCTAGTTAATTGTTTTTTGTTTTATTTTGGTCGCCTTTTTTTCTGTAATTTATTACTCCACTTTTGTCCTGTTGTTTATAGTTTTAATAATAAATTATTATTTTTATTATTAGTTTGGATCTTGGAAAACTTTAGACATTACCCTCAAAAATTATATCAACTACACGTATTATTATCATCATTTGATATCTCGAGATTTGTTTTCCAATCGTGGAATTTTTCGGAGGCAAATCTTGGGAAAGTGCATAATGCACTAATAACGAAAAGTCTTCTGTATAACTTTGTTCATACTTCCCTATAATAATTTGATGTTTAAAAAGTCATACAGAAGACTAAACCATTTTCCATGTTTAAAGGAAACACAATATTTTTAATTACTTTCATTTTTATGTTCCTGGCCTCCCCCAGGCCTTTCAGCGTGTCCCCAGGTGGCAATAGGGGAACGCTCTACAGATATGTAGGGTACCTCCATAGGAGGCACGGACCAAGGGTGGACCTTGTCCCTGAGTGTCCATAATAGAAACTGGGGCACCGTCGCCCGGGGTCATAAATACAGGAGGAGGAGGAGGAAGGCCCCTCAAATGTACACTCAAAAGGGCCCACTGGTTTGTCCAAAAGTCCTATGAGTTGCAAACCTTCTCCAAGTAATGGGTTAAATTGCATGGTGATGCAGAACACCATCGCGGGAGAATCCTCTAAAGGAGGACAACTGTGGCAGGGTGTAAGATCCAGATCTATGGACAACGGCCTCTGCAAAGGGCTGCCTCGACCTTTTCGGGGTACCTGCAAGACTGGGATCTTGCGGTCAATTCTATTCCCACTTGAGGAGTGGTGCCCCTCGAGGAAATTATAGCCTAGTAAACGACACAGCATTTGCACGGGATTCTGGCCAATGGGCAATTTTTCTAGGCTTGGTATGTTTTGATGGGCGTCTTTGGGCTGAAAAAACTCTTCCTAGCAAATTTATCTACTATGGGCTGCCTCTCCGCAGTAGCATAATATTTTTAGGCATGAATATATAATGAGTCGGCGGTAATAGGCTTGAAATTGTCTGTGCAGGATTTCGACTCTTGTTGATAGAAGAGCATCGCCAAGTGCTGAAAACCATGTTGTGACCAAGATGGGCCCAGGATTGCACAAAGCCTCCATTCATGGAGGTTCCAGGGACTTCTTGCTGTCCGGTTCTAAGCCGGCTTAAGCACTTCGGTGTAGACTTGAGAACATATGTGATCCCCGTCCTGCACTGGTATCCGGGATCATTGCTTTTCCTGAGGCGAAAATAATTTCAATGATTAAAAGGTCATGAAAATTGGAACTTGGAATGTTACGACATTAAAAAATGACTATCGTATCGACATTTTGACTGACGAATTCAGACGATTCGAACTGAATTTATTAGGAATTTCAGAAACTCATATCCCAGGGGTAGGAAGCATGAAATTAGGTGATATAGAATTTGCTTACTCAAGCTTGAAGGACGGGGTATATAGACAGGGAGTAGGGCTCATGATGAATAAGAAAGCTGCTAAGTCTTGTTAGGCTGGAAAGGTAGTAATAACAGAATACTAATTGCTCATTTTATGACTAGAAAGTTCAGGGTATCAGTTATAGTAGTATACGCCCCTATAGAACCGACTGACGGAGATACTAGTGACTCAGATGAATTTTACTTACAGTTACAGGATCAAATAGACAGGTTCCTAGGTAGAAATATGATCTTATTACTGGGAGATTTTAACGCCCAGGTTGGTAGAAATAGGGATAGATGGTATCCTAGCCTAGGTAAATTTGGTGTAGGAAAAGAAAACAATAATGGATACAAACTTTTGCAATTTTATAGGTATAACAATCTAGTTATAACCAATACCGTGTTTGGTCATAAACTGGCCCATAATTTAACACGGTATTCACGTGACGGCAAGACAGCAAACCTTATTGATTATGTTATAGTAAACCGAAGACTGGCAGGATCAATACAAGATACTAGGGTATATAGGAATGCTCTTATTGATGTTAAAAGTAAAGACCACCATTTAGTAGTATCTAGGGTTAATTTAAAGTTGAAGCTTCGGCTGGGTAACAACCTCCAGGGAAGTCATGATGTTGGTAGACCCCAGGATGAAAATTTGAGAGAAACTTTCCAGGAACAGTTGAATGCTAAACTTCGGAGTTTAAATTTCGACAATGTGGAAGATGGTTGGAATCATTTTAGAAAAATAATTTGCGAAGTTGCTGAAGGTGTATTAGGGAAGAAAGCTAGAACTGCAGCTAAGAATATTAGTTAAAAATCTTTATGTTTAATATAAAGGAGAAAGGACTTGTACAAGAATTATCTGAGTGATAGATCGTATGAAAACAAAAGAAATGTAAAGAAAGTGGAGAAAGAACTAAAATATGAACTAAAGAGTTGTGAAGTGGAGGCCATGGATAAAATGACCGAGGATCTGGAAGATGTATTCAGACGGTATAATAGTAACATACTGTACTGGCACGTTAACAAATTGAGAGGGAGTAGTCAATCCGGACTTGGCCCAGTTAAAGATAGGAATGGGGTCGCAATTAGCGATAAGGAAAAAACTAAAGAGAGATGGGCCGAACATTTTGAGAATTTGCTTAACCGAGATAGAGTTGCAGGAAAAAATATGTAGGAAAATGAAAAAGTTTATGATACCTTGGATGTGAAGGAAGATTTGTTTTGTGAGGAGGAATTAGCAACAGTATTAAAAGTATTAAAGAATAATGAGGCTCCAGGTGCTGATAGGAGGGTAAATGAGTTTCCTAAATATGGTGGCTCTGAGGTTAGAAATAAGTTACTGAAGATTATGAATATGATTTTTGAAAAAGGGGAAGTACTTAACGATTTTATAAAAAGCTTAATTAAGTCACTTTATAAGAAACGTGATAAAAGTGAGAGTGGTAATTATCGAGGCTAAAGCCTGGTCTCTGTAGGTAGTAAATTACTTAGTAATATGATACTTTTTAGACTGAAAGATGACGTAGACAAAGTTTTAAGAGAAGAGCAGTGCGGTTTTAGAAAAGGTAGAGGATGTGTCGACCAAATTTTCACTCTTAGGCTAATAATTGAAAAGTGCCTGAGTTTTCAAACACCTTTGGTCCTCAGTTTTATAGATTATGAGCAAGCGTTCGATTCTGTTGATAGAAGAGCTTTAGTAAAGGTTTTATCCTTGTATGGTATACCAGACAAATACATTTAAGTGATTAGTGCTATGTACGAGAATAACACTGCCGCGGTTGAGGTAGCAAATGAGGTTAGTAGCTGGTTTTGCACTAAATCAAGAGTTAAGCAGGGCTGTGCTCTATCCCCCTTAGTATGGATTATTTTGATGGACTTTGTCTTAAGGAGCAGAGGAAAGGCAATGGGAGACCACAGAATCAAATGGGGAGGAAAAAGTCTCCGGGACTTAGATTGTGCTGATGATTTAAGCATCCTAGATTAAAGAGTGAGGAACATAAATTAAATTTTAGAGGCGTTGTGGGTCCTGGGTGCTAGAATAGGTTTAAAAATTAATGTTCAGAAGACTAAGTCATTAAGGCTAGGAATAAATGAAGATGAAAAGGTGACGTTGGGTAATGAAAATATTGATCAGGTGGGCAGCTTCACTTACCTTGGTAGTATTATTAGTAAAGATGGTGGGAGCAGTGAAGATGTTAAATATAGAATAGCCAAGGCTCAGGGTGTTTTTCACAGTTAAAAAAAAGTCTGGAAGAATAGAAAGATAATTCTGCAAACCAAGATTAGAATATTAGAAGCTACAGTGATGACATTGGTCAAATATGGCTCTGAAGCATGTACGCTCCGAAAAGCGGATGAAGATTTGCTAGAGAAATTGCTTAAGGATTGTTCTGGGTACCCGGCTGACTGACCGTATTTCAAATAATAGGCTATACGAAAAATGTGGTGCAATACCGCTCTATAGGGCTATAATGAAAGAACGGTTAAGGTGGCTAGGGCACGTTGTGCGGATGAAGGATGACAGATTGCCGAAGATTGTTCTTTTCGGCCAACCATCTAGGGCTAAAGGGAAAGCAGGTCGTCCCCGTCTGGGGTGGGAGGACGTCATAAAGAAAGATTTAAAGGAAATGGGAACTTCGTGGGTGGGTTTAAAAAGGGAGGCTTTGAATAGATTGAGATGGAGGAGGAGCGTGCTTAGCTGTGTTGGCCTCAGGGGGCCTGGAGCTGCAGTGAGTTGTTAATAGTAGTAGTAGTAGTAGTAGTAGTAGTTAGTAGCTTGTTGGTTATATTTGGTGTTGTTGGTTATGTTTGTTGATAGTTATGTTAATTGGATGTTGTTTATTGGTTATGACGGTTATGTTTGTTGGTTATATTTGTTGGATATTGCTTGATGGTTATGTTTTTTGGTTATGTTGGTTATGTTTGTTTGCTGTTGGTTATGTCTTGGACTTGTTTGTTGGTTATGTTCTGTTTGATGTTTGTTGGTTATGTTATGTTTGATGTTTGTTGGATATGTTTGTTGTTTGATGGTTATATTGGTTATGTTTGTTGTTGTTTATGTTGGTTATGTTTGTTGATTATGTTTGTTGATGGTTATGTTTAATGGTTGTTGATTATGTTTGTTGGTTAGGTTTGATGTTGGTTATGTCTGTTGTTTATGTTGTTTGTTGGTTATGTTTGATGTTTGTTGGTTATGTTGTTTCCTGGTTATGTTTGTTGGTTATGTGGTTTGATGTGTGATGGTTGTGTTTGTTGTTTGTTGGTTATGTTTGATGATTGTTGTTTCTTGGTTATATTTGTTTGATGTTTGATGTTTCTTGGTTATGTTTGTTGATGGTTAGTGTTTGTTGGTCATGTTTGTTTGATGTTTGATGTTTTTTGGTTACTGGTTACGTCTGTTGGTTATTTTTGTTGTTTGACGGTTATGTTTGTTGCTATGAATATATTTGAAAATAAATGCTGTTACTACCCAATGCCACCTCTGTTTCTAGCTAACAAAATTTCCGCCATGTTTTTAGGCAAAATCGTTTCCAAACAAGCATCTGCAGTTGCTAGAAGCCATATTGTTTTTCCTCTATACACGTCTTATACAAAATTCCGTCCAAACATGCCTCCCAGTTAGCAACACTCCCCCACGTTGCTTTTATATCAAAAGCCTTAGAGGGCTTTCCATCGAAGATCCCTGTGTGTGCGCTGTAAATACCGTGGGATAAGGACATTTTATCATCAGTCTCATATAACTAGTTGAAGACACAACAAGTACCTGAAATAATGGAAAATTCCTACAATGAAGGAAGAGCCTTTTTCTAGTCCCCCCCCAAAAAAAAAATCCTTCTACTTTGCTCTGTTTAGACTCATTTTAAAGCATAAAATACCTTCTTTTTACTGTTCAAAAACCCATCCCCCTCCATTCATTACCAATTAATCCTTTCAAAGGAGTTATTCTTTTCGCTAGTAGCTTTCGTCTTACGGAAAATTTTTGGCTTTTTACCCACGTGCTTTAAAGGCAGGTATCTGTCAAATTTGACTCCTGTCACTTGTTGTCTCAACAAATGTATCTGTTATTATCAAAAGTGGAAGGGGACTAGCTTAATGTCAATTAATAAGCCTTACGGGGGTGTTCTATTTTCAAACGGTTTTGATGAAGGCAAATACTTCCTTTATGAAGTGAACTAACCGATTTAGTTAAATTTGTGCATAAAATAGTTATGTAAAAATCGTGTTATATTTAAAATAGATTCAGAGCTGGGGGGAGAAGATTTTTCTATATGGTGAAAACAGGGACATTATTTGTCGATCCTTCCCCCTTAATAAGCTCAAATGTAAGCCTATGCTACAGACTAGGTTTTTTATTTGTCGCAAATTGTACTTTAGCGACCTTGAAAAAAGGGTTAGGGGGATGAATCTACTGGAAGGGTATTTCCAAATCGCGTACGAGGGCTATTTTATAACCATTTAAATAAGCCCCATATTCTTTATTGTGGCCTGAACTTCTATTTCATGGCTTGGATTTTATCGCCTCTTTAGATGATTAATATCATATTTTAAAAGCTTAAGATATCTATGTATAAAGCTGCAGAGGGGGATTGATTTCTTGGTCATTGCGAACGTGTTTAGATATTTATAGCAAAAAGGGATCCTGTTTTCTGTGGTTGTTGTAGAGGGTTTCTAGAAGGGAGTATTGTTTTTATACTAAATTTATTTTCTTCTGTAGAAGGGGGACGCTATTTTATACTAAATTTTCTCTTCTCTTTTAGAACTTCCCCTCTCTCCGCCCCTCAAGTAAGAGAGCTAGGGGCACTAAGCCAACCCCAGTGCAAGTCGTAAGGCCATCAGTTGTACAATATGGGCGTTGGCCAAGACCTTCATTCCCTTCTGGACCAGCGCTGCAAGCGCAACCTGTAGTCCAATCTGCAAAACACCTTGACGCCCCGGTGCTACCTGTAAAAGGTTGTGACCCCGCCCAAGGTCCTCGCCAGCAAGCTGCACTGCCTGTAAAAACTACAACCTCATCTGACATCGCTGGCCCGGCTATCAGGAAGCTAAAAAAAGAGTGTGCGGTCGCTCATATGAAGGTGACCCCCGCTGTCCCACCTACGCAAGTCCGTGACGTCCCAGGGCCATCTATGCAGCGCTGTGACTCCACTCTTGTCACAGCCCTACCTCTGCCGTCTGTCCATGACATTGGTGCTGCCCTGTCGGCACAATTTGAAGATTTAAGTATATTTATTGGCATGATAAAAAAAAAAAATAATAAAACTTTAGCTAGCTTGTATTCTTTTCAAGCTAGGTTCTTAGCCTACTAAAGGCATTTTCCTGTCTTTTCAGGCTATGCAAAATTTTTTCTATAATTTCGTCTTTTTGTTAGAATATTGAAGGTCCAACTTATATATCCCCCTCCCCCCGTCGTTTAATAGACTAAGTCCCCCTCAGAAATAACTAAAATAAGGCTGTTTTTTCAACTCTTCTAGGTTAATAAAACTATTATTTAGTTCTTAGAGACATTAAAAGGGTTTTTCTGTCTTTTTTCGCTACTTTTATCTTTTTCAGATTCCATGCCCCCCTCCCCCTAGTTTGAAGACTCTGCCCCACAGAAATAACTAAAGTAAGGCTGTTTATTAGCTTTTCAAGCGCCTACTCGATAGTTTTTGGAGGGCGTTATCTGTGCCCCCCTGTTAATTTCATTCATACCTAAATTTATGTTTTCTTTTTCTAGACTATCCAACTATTCACTCCTTTCCAAAATTCTTTTATTCTTTTAAGCGCTTACTCTTTAGTTTTACCTTTTCACTTTTTTTTCACGCGGTCGGAATACTGAGGGCACAAGTTATATGCTCTTACACTTCAAAGGAATTAACTAAAAGTAGTCCTGTCACTAAGAAGGTTATTTCAGGGTTCCTAATAATGGGATAGATATTAGAAGACCCGCCTGACGGCAGTCATTTTCATGAAAGAGCTAAGAACATGACTCGAAGAGTTTAGGGGAGATAAGACCTCCTGTTAGTTCCATTCAAACCTAAAAAATTTATCATTTTCTAGGCCAAAATTGATTGCCTCGTGGCCAAGGTTTTTGGTGAAGGAGCCGTACCAGTGGAGAACGCCAATGACGAAATGATAGCGTGGGTCAAGAATCTACTCGCCAAATGGTCAGAACCAAATCCCATTGGTAAGACTCTTTCAAAAGTAAGGTTGAAAATTCTTAACTGCTAGTAAAGAAGTTCAAGCTTTCAAAACAACCAAAAGAGGTCTTTTAGAGCATTGTAGCAAATTTTAGCAGTATTTTGGGCATGGGGGTACCTTTCAATGCTTAATAATACAATGTGTAGTATAGGGTCTATGAGTTCAAGGGGGCATGGTACCCATAATACAATGATGCATTATATACTCATTCTCTCTTTTTCATACGTTAGTACTTTCCAGTGAGCTAATATGCTTTTATTATTTTCTAGGTTCACACAGTGTCACCAACACCTTAATTTCGCGACAGTGTCTATCAAAGTGAACACGAAGGGAGTTTAAGTGTGGGGGCGAGTCCGGCAGGTATAGAGTTCCCCGAAATTGATTTAGACAGTTTAGCGCGGGATCTCGGCCGCAGCAATGACTTTTTTGATAGTGTTTTACATCAATCACCTGTAAGCGAGGTCGAGACAACTCCCGCCATTGACAGTGATTTAGGGGATCAAAGTGGAGCAGGCTTTCCCCCTGTATTGCTGCAGTTGTATTATCAGATGCCGCTTTACGCAACCCTCACGCATATAGGGCTGAGTTTGGTGATCCATTCAATTCCCTGTCAAGTGGTAGTATTCACACGGATCCTATAGACCTCGCACACTTCTATGTCATCATGAAGCGGACATTTCTTGAAAACCATATTCGGGAGGCGGGAGGATGGGACTCAATAAAAGCATCCATTACGTTTAAATCATTTTTTAAAATGCAAGTTCGGACGTTTTGCACGAGCAACATATACAGACAAGAATGCAGACAATGCATCCGGACCTGCATAATTGTGAAGATGTTTTTTCGGATTGGGTGGTTGAAATTTTTAATGGGATGGAGAAGTACAATGAGAACAGTAGTGGGTTATCGATTTTCTTAGAAAAAATAGAAGCGAAAGTTACTAAATTTAAAAAGGAATTTGTTTTAAGAGGTGGGAGGGGTAGTTGGGGTGCAAGATATAATGTAAATTTAAAAGGTACTAAGGATGTACAACACTTTTGTTTCGACACAGGCTTGGAATGTTTAAAATTTTTCGTCCTTGTGACAGGGCATAAGCCCGAGAGAGATAATGTTAGTAAGACAATGTTGGACGATTTGGACGGCAATATTCAGTTACGCTCAAGGGGATTGACATTTTTTAAAGGGCAAACGAACATTTGAAAGCTGGGGTTACAGTTTTACAGTTTGAAAAGGGTGAAATATATTCCGTAAGGGCGCCATCCATTGAATCAGTGAAACACTGGGTATGGCTCCTGTACGAACCTGCCAAAGATCCTGAATCGATCGGCATTGCTTTCCAACTCCGCATATTAGCAGGGTTTTAAATGAGGGTAAAAATTTTAATCAAGGGAAGACCTGCTATTACAGTTCAATGTGTATGTCAAGGTTTTATACCAAATTAAAATTAAGAAATCATTTGAGACACTGCAAGCGTCATGGGCAACAGTCTGTGGAAACAGTTTCAAGGGACAATGCCGCCTTGGGCTTTAAAAGCTTTCAAAACACGCTGTTGCAGAACGACAAGGTCTCATTGGACATTGAAGCTGCGCTCACGGATCTGTTGAATCCGTCAAATTTGAATCGTCAGAAAAAACATGAAGCCATTGCGATCTCTTTTGCGCATGCGCGAAGAGATTCAAGTAATTTCACGCAATTGGTAGAATTTATTGAGACGTCAGGTGGAGAGGATTGTGTTGGGACAGCTATGGTTATTCTTATTAAAAAAAAATGAGGCAAATTCATGGCTGCGCCATACACACTATCCAATGAACCTATCACCAGAAGACGAGTTGGCTATTAAATATAAGAAAATTTGTTGGGTTTGTAAAAAAAATTAATGACGGGGGTGCGAAAGCATGACCACGACCATTTATGGAAGGAAATTTCATCAATGGGACGTAACTTTTGGGGGGTTGCGCAAAAATCGTGTAAATTAAATTTTAGACAGCAATATTTTTTACCGGTTTACATGCACAATTCCAACTACGAATTGAAATTCATATTACCAGCGTTAGGACGATTGCAGAAAGGTGAAGTTGTAGATGGTGCATGGGCAGATGATTCTTTTCATATAACATCATACCGAGATCATCTAAAAAGTTGCTAGCCTTCGAATTTAAATGGCAAGCAATTGATAATGGTAAAGCGAACTTGAGTATATCTGTTTTCTCTATTCCTTTAGTTTTTTCCCTAAATCTTTCAGTCAACTCATTCAAGTACAGAAAAAGACGAGTTTAATAGTTTCCCTTCCTCAAACAGCACTTTCCCGTTGAGGAACTGTATGATTTATTAACATGTAAGAGCATATATCCGTACAAGAACTATAGCTCCACCTCGAAGCTAAGTGAGGAGAAATTACCACCCATCACAGAGTTTTATAATTACACTTCGCGATCATCAATACACCACTGTCGATGATGAATTTGCCAAGAGGGTTTCAATAAAAGGAGGGTGTAAAAATGGGCGGGATTATTGTAAAATGTGTCTGGCAAGTGATGTTTTGACGTTGTTTGATATTGTCTGTAAAAAAACGGACGAAAGTCATGAAGAATTTGGGTTGGATTTGGGTTATTATTTGTCCACTCTTCCTCTGGTGATGGATTTAATTCTTAACTTCAGTGAAGCTAAAATAAGTCTGATCACTGGCGTGCATCAGCACCTGTTTGTAGAGTATTGGAGGATTATTGTGCGGGGTCACCACTTTTAAAGGCAAAAATGGCGCAAAGAGTTGCTATGCCACTTACTGGAGGGGGAAGATCCCTCTGCGGCCCCAAATTAGTGGGATTCCCGCGGTTACTCCAACGGTTCCATATACAAACATGATCGGATGGTCTATGGCCACATTTAAAGCCAAAGTTTACCGATAAGATTTCTAACTAACTCTTTTAGATTCGACCTCAGCTGAAAAGTTAAAAAGAGTACATAGAAAAATCTTACTGTATTAACAATCACGCGGTATAAAATGAACTGACTAAAAAATGAACACTTCCTCCCGGCCCGCTAGCCGCATGAAGCGGCGGGGGTACGAGGGTGGTAATGAGTCTTTCCAGCCAATCCTTGGACTTACTAGTCTACTGGCCGATCTCTCTAACTGCGCAATTTTTCCCTCGTGGTCTTTTAAACACGTACACAGTTAAAAGGACCCAAAATGACGTAAAAAAAATAAAAGGAAAATTAATATTTTATACTTGAGGAAGGGAAATATTTAAGGGGCCGAAAGAATTAAATCAGGGAGGGACAGTTATCTAACAAAACTGGGACCAAGGGTTCCAAAATAGAGATATCCATGAGGGGAGGGTACGTTTTCCATGGGGATTGGATCTTTCAAACCGAACCAACTGGACAACGCACCGGTGAAAAGTCGAACGCCGTTTTCTTGGATATGAATTGCCTTTATCCGTCGGTAATGTTTCACTTTTATTTGCCATGTGGGAATTACCAATGGCTTGACAATCCTTCTGCTCCAGATTTCCCCAACATTCACACTGTTGAGAAAAATGGACCACTAGGATGGTTTTTAGAAATTAACGGTGAAATACCTCTGGAACTTCATGACTCGGTAAAATACTTTGTTTTCCACTGCATGAATAGACCGGTGCAAGAGACTCTTTGAGTCCCTACAATTTATCTTCGGTAGAGAATAAGGGTATGTATTGGACCTTCAAAACAAAATCTTATTGCCGACATTTAGCCGAAACGGAATATTATTGTACACCACGTTCTTTTGCGGTGGGTGCGAGCCAACAGTTTCAATGTCACAAAGATTCATAGAGCCCTCCAGTTTGATCAAAATCTTACATAAAAACGTTTGTTGACACCTTTGTCTTAAGCCAAATGGTCTTAACACCTAACGGTCTTAAGTCAAAACAAATGTCAAAAACGAAATCTTTAAACTCATTTTAAATTCGGCCTTTGACAAAATGTTTGAGAGTGTGCGTAACAAGGTCGTTGTGATGTTGTAACCGACCCAAAAGAATGTGCCCGAATCATTACAGATCCAAACTTCACATCGTTCACGATTATAAACTCCAATAAACTCCTTTTACATAGAAAAAAAAATTAGTATTAAATAAGAACATTGCTGCTGGCAGTGCCATTTTAGAAAATTCGAAGAAATTCATATTGGAATTTTATTACAATATGTGTAAGTGCCAATGGCCAGGAATGGGACAAATTCAGGTGTATTATGGAGATAACGATTCTCTCCTGTAGAAAATTAGAACAGATAATCTGTTACATAATTTGGAAAATGGAGAGGACATTAGCTATCGGATGGATTGTACAAACTGGGATCAGCCCCTCTATCTGGAGCTGGTGAAGCGCTAGGACACAAATCAATTGCTTAAATTAAAATCAGGGACAGGGAGCAACTTGGTATCGCATGGTGTATTTCCCGGTCCGAAGGTTACTGCGTGAAAACGCACAATGAGACTACCAAAAAAGTCTGTCAGGGGGTGCCCTCGCACCATGTAAAAGAAAATTTCAACATGAGTGTTTAAGGAACTGTATAGAGAATAATTTAGTTCCAAGAGAGAGTGTCATGGCCATTCGCTCTTTAAAATATAAAAATTATACAGATCAGTCGAGAAAAATGCCATGTCCACCATATCGGACAAAGTCTATCTACTCGAGGGTGGTTTGAAAATACTACCACATGGCCATTATCTTACGTCAGATTGAGTTGAATGTGCAAATTATAGAAAGCAACTCGGTCTGGAGAAAGCTCTATAGCTGTGGGAAAGGGGCCGTTTGTGGGGGGACGAGGGATATTTTTCAGTCACCAGCTCAGCACTTTATCTAGTCAGATTTCCAGTATTATATATTTATTTTATTTAAATTTATCTGTATTTATGAATTTATTTTTCGTTGCGTAAAGCGGTTATTTTCAAATGTTTAATTTTTATATCCGTTGTGTATAGTTTTAATTTATTTATAATGCCTAAAGTGCTTATTTATTGTCACCCCGGCCACGGGCCCTGTTCAAGCCTTGTTGCCAACCACCGCGGAACCTTCCACCCGACCACAACGTCCTCCGGAGGAGCGTCCGGCTGACCGAGCGGCATGTTCAAGTGTTTATTTTTATGTAAATTGTAAATGTATTTTATAATTTTGTATATATATTTGTGAATTAAAAAAAACATGTATATTTTATTTCCTTTTAATATGTTTTCAAAGGATTGAGGTTAGGTTTGGTTAGTTGCATTTTGACATTGGAGAAGTATGTATCAATTCAAAACACCATTCAGATCTTTTCTTTGCGGACCGTTCATGTCCGAAAAAATAACACTTTTAACGAAAATAATTCAAACCCGGGATAAAATGTTTTTGGAGAATCCGCAAAATACCTTTTATTGCTATAACTGCTACTACTAATAACTCACCAAAGTACCATGCCGCCAGAGTTTAACATAGTTATACATGCACCTCGTCCATCCCAATCGATTCAATGTGAAAGCCTTGACTATTCTACTTTCAACATCTTCACTGCTTCCTGTCTTTACCAATAACACTGCCAAGGTAAGTAAAGCGAGCTCTACTTGATCAAATCTTTTCGTTACCTACATAAACCTTTTGTTTTCACTTCTTCCTAGCCTTAGCGATTTAGTCTTCTTACTTTTCTTATACATTGGTTTTATCTGTGTTTTCAGTAGTGGGGGGTTCCAGTTTTAAAGTCATGCCCTCCTAGTTTTTTAAGTCATGCCCTCTGACGTCACGGTGGCCATAGTAAAAATAATAGCGGTTAGCTGGCATGATTCCGAGCGCATGCCCTCCTAGTTCCCCATCTTCATACTCTTTATCAAACTGTAAAACTGTAACTCAAACTTTTAAGTGTTCATTTGCCCTTTCAAAAATATCAATCCCCTTAAGCTTAACTGGATATTTTCCCCTTAAACAAGTAAAATCTACTTTAGGAAAATCTGATCCCTCCTCTTCATTTACTGGCCAATCGTTCAAGTTTGTCTTAGTGACATAATCCTTCAACGGTTCATGTCCGCCACAAGGCCGGAATATTTGAAAAACTCCAAGCCCGTGTCAAAACTAAAGTATTGTACACCCTTAGTAGCATTTAAACTACTATTATATTTTTTTAAGTTAGGCTTCCCGCTCCCCCTCTCACCTCTTAAAACAAATTCCCTTTTAAATTTAGTTATGTTAACCTCTAATTTTTCAATACATAAAACTACAAACCCACTCCCATTCTCATTATATTCCTCTATCCTATTAGAAATTTCACCCACTCAATCCAAAAACAAACCCTCATAATTATGCAAGTTATGGTGTAGCGTCTGCATGTTTTTTTGCTTATGATGCTCGCGCAAAACACACTTGTATTTAAAAAAATATTTTAAACGTGACGGATACTTTTAAGGAATCCCGTCCTCCCGCCTCACGTAAATGTTTTTTGAGAAGTGGCCAAATCATGCTGACGTAGAAGTGTGTGGTTTCTATAGAATCTGTTTGAATACTACCACATGGCAGGGAATTAAATGGGTCACAAAACTCGGCCCTATACACATGAATATTGCGCAAAGCGGTTTCCGATAAATACAATTATGCAACACTGGGGGTGAGTCAGCTCCATTTTGTTTCCCTAAATCACTGTGAGGGGTTTTCTCGACCTCGTTAGGTTGTAATTGATGGAATAAATTGTCCAAAAATTCTTTGTTGAGGCAGAGATCCCGCACCATGGTGTTAAAGTCATTGTCGGGGAGCTCTAAACTATCATGACTCCGCCCCGCATTTAAAACCTCTCGTGTTCACTTTCTACGGGCCCTGTACACAGACTGTCACAAAATTGAAGTGGCGGAAAGAGTATCTTAAAAGACAGCTCTGGCAGTGTATGCTGTGTGAACCTAGAAGAATAATAAGAGCATATTAGCTCACTGGAAGGTAATTACCCTGTAAAAAAGAGAGAACGGTTATAAAAGGGTACCATGCCCCCTTGGAAGTGTAGCCACCCTACTACTCATTGTATTATGATTACCATGCCCCTTGGAAGTGTAGACACCATACCACTGACCATGTGCCCAAACTACTGCTATGCATGTTACATGGCTCTAAAAGACGCTTTTTTTGTTGTACTTAAAAAATAGTTATGGGAAACTTACCGAGGGGTGATTTGGTGCTGGCCATTCGGCTATAAATTCATTGGCCAATGCCAGTAATTCATCAGAGGCTTCCTCGACTGCTCCAGGTCCTTCCCCAATGAATTTTGCGACGAGCCGATCGATTTCTGCCTAGACAAAAGAAATAGGTATGAATAGAACTAGCCGTGGCTCTCTAAGCTCTTCGAGTCAGGTTCTTAACTATAAAATGAACTTCTCCATTTCCATAGGGTCTTCTGATATCTCCCCTCCCTCACGCCCACAACACTACTTTCAGCTATTTCCTTTGAAGTGTATAACTTTTGCCTTCAATATTCTAATCATTTGAAAAATAAAAATGGTAACACTATTTGTTTGGAAACAGAATGCGTTATTTTTTTAGATATCTCATGGTGTCATGATGGTCTCTAAAATTAAGGGGAGGGGGTTATGGAGCCTGAAAAAAAAGACAAAAGTAGTGAAAAAGCCTTTAATGGGGCAGAGTCTTTTAAAACTTGGGGGGAAACTTTGATATTCTATTCATATATATAGAAAAAGTAGGCACATATTATTGTAAAAGTTTCCTTACATAGCCTAAAAATGGCTAAAAACAAGCTTATTTCTGAGGGGCTGTGAAATTTAAAATTATGGGTGCCTTTGACAAGCGAAATACAACATTATTATGTTGAAAAATGGTTAGATATTTCCATAGCACAGAGAATATAAGTTGATAAGAAAAATGGCGAAAAAAAAAACTTGAAAAGTTGGCTAGTCTAGAAAAAAAGGTATGAATGAAGCTAACAGGGGATCCTTAGAGGGGGGGCACAGATGACTCTCCCTCCCAAAAGCTATCGAGTTATCTCTGAGTCCCTTGAAACTCGGAGAAAACTTTAATATTCTAGCAAAAGGCTCTTTAATTCCTCTGACAAGCGAAAAATAGTTTAATAACAAAATTAATCTTATTTATAGACCTCTAATATTCTAGGGTTTATTCCCCTGACCGGCTTTTACTATGTTGAAAAAATGGTTTTGTTTAGATATTTCTAGAACCTGATCCTGGTAGAAATTAGATTGACAAAATACTCACCTCTTCAGATTCAGACTGCATTTGGGTGCCGGATGGTCCTGGCATTGTATACTGGTGGGCAACCTCACGATCTTGTATAGGCGGGGCAACTCTTGAATGCCCTGGCAAAGCATGATAGGGATAGCCTCGTGATATTGCGTGGGTGTGGCTGCGGCATTGTGAGCAGCTGCCCACTCTCTTTTCAATTTTCTGCCAGGTTGCATAGGGGCTTGAGCTGGCATTGCTGGTCTGGTAAGAGCGTGAGAGGCTCCGGGCATTACAAGTTGAGTGGTCAATGGCTGGCACAGAGCATGTGTAGAAGGACGGGCATATCTTATGATGGAAGGCCTTGCGGGTTCCACTAGGGCTGCCTCGCCCCCCATTGCCCTTTTTTATGGAGGGGGGAGAATTAGGGTTCTCTTTTAAAGAAGAAAAATTAGTACCCTTCCTTCTAGAGAGGAAAAACATAATTTCCAAGCTATAAATATTTAAACATTGTCCAGCTTTTAAAATAGGTTAACCTTTTTCAAGAAAGCATAAAATAGAAATCAAATAATATGCTTAAATTTTCTAGATCTCGCCCACAGAAATATCCACCCCCCGCCCTCCTTTCCAGGAATGCAAAATTTGATAAAAACTTTATTAGAAGCCATAGTTTTGCCATTGCCCAAAGAAGCCCCTTTCCGCCTTTAAACAAGTCACTCCTTTTAAAGAAAAGTGAAATTTGTGGGAAACCAGCCAGTAAGCATAGAAATACACTTATTTTTAGATAACATTTAAATACACTCTATGCAGGAAATAAACCCGAAAAGCATAGAAATAGCAATTTTAACCATTTAGAAAACAAAAAATGATTTAATTTAAAGCTTAAAAACTAGACTTTTTGGCCTAGAATGGAAATAAATGTTTTTATTACGCCCTCCTCCCTCCTTACACATAATTTCCATTTCCTAAAATATGACTATTACGCATTAATTTGCAGAGAAAATAGGACTTTAGACGGTCTAAAATTATGTAAATCGATCGCTTCCCGTAAGCTTTATGGACAACAACCCTTTTCCGAGTGTCATTGTTTACCAGCTCACCTTTGAGAGGGTTACACCCTTATTCACACATGTTTTTGTTAATTTAGACAAAGCGCGATAGATTTTACATATATGATGAATGCTAAGGTTTTTAAACGCATGATGGGAAAAAAGGTACTTTTTGGAGTAAATAATCCTTTTTGAAAGAACTAAATAGTGGTGAATGGGGGATAGGGGGGGGGGGCTACCGAGTGAAAGGAGGGCATTTTATAATAAGTAAAGTATAAATATATTTTTTTTGGGGGGGGGGGTATACTAGAGAGAAAGGCACTTACTTGTTCCTATGAATTATCCATTGTTTAAGGTGCTGGCTGAGTCTTCAATTGCTTAAAAGAGACTGATGAGGAATTGTCTTTATCCTGCCTATATATAGGATACTTGGAAGGGGAAAGTTCTCTATGGCTTTTGATAGAAAAGCATCGTGGGGGAGTTCAAGCACCTGGGAACGTGTCTAAACATGATTTTGTCTAGAAAAGCATCGTGGGGGGGGTCTTGCTAGCTGGGAGATATTTTTTTGTCTAGAAAAATATTGTGGGGACTTCAACCTCCTGGGGAGCCATGTTTGGACATGTATAGGAGGAGAAAAACCTGGAGAGGCATGCTTTTGTCTAGAAAAGCATCATTGGGGGGGGAGGGTTCAACCACCTGGGGAGATATGTTTGAACATCCATATGAGGAAAACACCTGGAGAGGCATGTTTTTCTTAGAAAAAAATCGCAGGGGGCTTCTCTGGAGTTTGGCTTTTTGTCCCGATTGTTTAAGAGCCACTGCTCAAATACATGGCCTATTGAATTGGAATAAAACTTTTCTTAAAGCACCATTAGACTTTAGCGTAAAGAGGGTGAGGAGCGAGGGGTGAATTAAGTCACAAACACAGAAAACGCCGCCTTTTTACTTCTATTGAAGCTATAATTCTTCGTTTCCTTTTATTCCAGCTGTTATTCATTTAGTGGCGCTGGCTTCGTTTACAATTCATAGTTTCAATTTACTATAATTTGCCTAAATCAACCATTCAAATTTAAATTATTTAAGCTGAGTCAGACCTTTCTTTTATGCTAAAAATAGAAAAAAAAACACTTAACCCATTCAAGCCGTAAATAATCATATGGTTATGGATCATTCTAATTTTTTTCCACCCCTCGCAGTCTGTAAGGCATACCATTTCGTACCTCACTGATTCCAATTTTTTCCGGTCGGTGCATGTTACTGGCAGTCAGTTGCTTACAGATTACGGATTTTCGTCTCTGTGTGTTTTTGTGACACTGAGTTAGCGTTTCAGGATAGTTTTCTTCCAGAAGTTAAAAAAAAGAGAAAGAGTGAGGCCAATTTTTGGACTGTAGGCAAATGATTATTCTAGGCCTTTGTGGTTGTGTTTTCCAGAGGCGTCAGACTGCGCGTATGTTGTTTAGCTGCCATCTCACCTGAAGCAATAAGAACGTAAATTTCGAATAACAGATGGGTCGGCAAGTGTATGGCAACCATGACCATATGGTTACATCAGAAGCAGAGGGGTATTCCACAGAACGATGCACGGATATTGTCGGGTATAGTAGTACTTATGCAAATTTTTCTAGAGGTGAACAGATATAACTTAGCCCGCAACTGTCTCCGCATTCACGGTCGTCAGAGGGAAAGATTTTCCGCCAGAGATCAAGAACGGTTGCCGAAAAAAATGACAACAGAAAAAGCAGCAAATATACTCTTATTCCAGCCCAATGATCTTTCTGACTTGGTATGTCATGTGATGACGACGACGACCCGTCTTGGGCCCCTTAGTCTAGGGGAATTTCCGGACATTTTGTATTTCAAGAAGCTGCCGCTATTTCGTCCACATTCGATAACGAACAATCTATCAGTCCAATTGAAAATCTACCTCTATCTTGGCTGCAGATGTCTAATTTAGACCTTGCTAAAGCTGATCGTGAATCCGACAATCCAGTATCTTGTAGAGAAACACAGCCTGCGGCAGAAAAGCATAACACGAAAGAGTACCGATGGTTGAAGACTGCAATGGTACAAAGAGACACAACTTGGAAGGGAGCTGAGCCACAAAACACCGATATTGACCTTCCAAACCTGTTTTGCAGTTTTATAACTGAATCAATGATCACCAACTTAGTCAACCAAACCAACTTGAACATTTTCAGGAAAAAGCAAGTGCAACTGAAGGTTTCCTTTGAAGAGATGCAAAGTTATCTCGAGAAAAGACGACCAGGCGTACCCCGTTGCTGGTTCAATCATTTGAGACAGATTAATGCAACTATGGACAAACTTTCATATTTATGATGATATGCTCCCCAAACAAACCGGGCATCCTGAACATGATAAACTCTTCAAAAAAAGAACCCTGCATGATGCGTTTAGGGTACACCTCAAGGTGATCCTGTTAGAAGAAATCCAAGGCGTGGACGAACAAATGAACTTTTTCAAATTAAGAATCGGATTCAAACAGTACCTGAAAGACAAACCCTATTCTTGGGAACTAAAGATGTTCACTTGTTCGGGTATAAGTGGCGTAGGATACGACAATGAGATTTGCACTGGGGAAGAAACTATTGCCGCAAGTCCAATGAGACAATGTTCAGTTGTACTATGTCTGGTACAGGACATCCCCAAGCTCATGAACTATAAAGTGCTTTTTGACAACCTCTGCACGTACATCAAGCTCATCAAAAAGCTAAGAGAAGAATATGGAATAGAATCCTGTGGAACCATTAGAAGCAGGAGGCTGAGAGGAGCTGTCCTCAGCTTTGACAGCGAAATGAAGAAACAGGGGAGGGATTTGGAAGATTGGATAGTTGAGACACAGTCAGGTTTTTGTTGTAGAGTGGTATGAAATCAAAGCGGTATAATTGGCCTCTTTCTATTGCTGTGTGGAGCCACTTAATAAATGCTAGATATTGGACAGTGTCAGAAAGAAACACAGTGAGGTGGACAGGCCAGTACAACAAGTCGATGGAGGGCGTGGACTTGGCTTATATGTTACTTGAACTGTATCGCACAGACATAATTTCAAAAATTGGTCTATGAGGATAGTTTATTACAAAATTAACCTGGCTGTAACAATTGCTTAGGCTGTTATACCGAAGACACTGCAAGGATTTGAAGAAGGACCATATATCCTTGCTGTATTTAAAGATAGACACTGCCTTTGCATTCTTAGTAAGCGGCGTTTCGCTTAGGCCAAAGACAGACCGTCCACCGTTTTTTTCCCAATAGAGCTACCGCCACAGCAAAATTTGGGCTTCCAAATAAATCTATCGGGTTTGACTACGTTGGACGCTACCCTGAAACGACAACCAGAGGGAGGTGCCATTACGACAAGTCCGTGAAGGGTGGCACCAACTGCATAATGTATACCAAGTGTAAAATTTGACTTTGCATCAACGAGGATCATATTTGCTTTGCTCTCTTTCACCACAAGTAGCCCTAGTGATGGCTCTTCGACTGCAGTGTTATTTACCCCAGTTTCCTGACGTAACCATATGGTTATGGTTGCCAATTTTGTAGCCGAGTGAAATAAATTATAAACGAAGTATAATTAGCTATAATGATCCCTAAGGATATCCCATGCTAAGTTTGAGATTTTTCTGTAAACGCTTTCTGTATTCTGGTTTGAAGGGGTTGAAAAAAACATTGGAAGAAATAACTCATCGATTCCGAGCTGCTCTTTCGCGACAATAAAATCCCTCTCCAGCCACCCTACCTATCATTTCAGTTGTGAGAAAAAATTTATACACTCCCCCCCCCCGCCCCAAAAAAAAGAGGGGAAATGCTGGTAATCGCTTCTCAGACACAACTTTCTTCAATTAAACAAGAAGGAAGTTCAGCAACGTGAATACAGCTCAAGGATTTTCAAAAATTAATATTTGAACCGTTTTGAAAGTTTGCTGGCTCAATTATACTTTGTTTAAAATAATAGAAAATTTGTTCCCTGAAAATGGTTATATACTCCAAACATTAGTAATGACAACAAAACTTCATTTTTTTGCCAAACTTTTAATAGGAAACATAATAGCATTAGTTATCACGCAATGACCTGTCATGTCATTACAATAAGTATAAAATTGGCTACCAGTGCAGCATCAAAAGCTTTCCCCGATACTTTACAGAGCTGTCTTACTTTAACATAAGCATAACCACTTGGTAACTGCTTCTCATCTATCCACCATCTACTACCTTCCACTACCTCCTCTATCCACTATCAAGTGATTGTTTAAGGCCTGTGCAAGGGGGAAGTGGGGGGGGGAAGCTACCCTCCTTCAATTTTTCTGATATCTAACATTAACTTCCTTTTATTTTATGTCTTTAAACTTCCTGTTAAGGTACTTCCCCCCATATTATGAGGCCTGGTACATGATAGATCTATAACAGATTCGCAATTTTTCTATATAGAGATTATTTATAGAATTTTATTCGTAGATTGAATACAATAATAATACCTTCCAAAATGGCACTTCAAATACTATCACGATCGAAAAAAGCATTAAAAAGGTACGGCAAAAATAAACCAAAAAGGGCATTTAAAATCCAAAAAAGACTCTTTTTAAGTTCTTTTTTCATTAATGCTTACTTCATTAATTTATTCGTCTTATCACGGATCAAATGTAACTAATCACTCTGCGTAATTTTTTACTAAATAAATAATTGACAGCAATACTTAATTTACTGAGTTTGTAAAATCATTTTACTATTTTTGCGAAACTGCTATTTTTATTTAGTCCTTACATTAAAATGCTGCCTTATTATTATAATCAATATATTATTGAATTGACAATAACAGTTGGTGAATTTACTTGATCAGAATTACTAGCATGTTTCTTTTTTTTAATCTTTGGCAATTTTTTTATAAAATCTGATTGAAGAAAAAGGTCTGTGTACACAAAAAGTTTAATTTGGTCCAATGTCCATTTCCAGGAGATAAAGGGCAAATAAAAAACTACCGAGTTATGTTCATCGTTAGCCAATGAGTCCATTTTTACATCAGAAAGGAGGGGAAATGGATTCAGTGGCGGATCCAGGGGGCGAGGGGGCGCCCCTCTAGCGTAGTCTAAAGCAGTGTAATTTACTCCATTAACCCAAATTTGCGTTAATTAAACTTGCTCCTAACGCAAGTTTATTTGATTAGCTTATTTTGCCCCTACCCTAAAAAAATTTATCGGATTAACCTATTTTGCGGCCCCCCTAAAAAAGTCCTGGATCCACCCCTGAATGGATTACATGAAGCTTGATGGAGCAGCAGTAGCTCAAATTTTTCAATGTTTACATCTAGTTAAATTTAGAAATAGGATAATTAATTAATAATTCTTTTAATAAATTAATCTTAATAGTTAATTCACCTGTTTCTCAATTTTTAAGCGTTAGAAGGCTTAGACAACCATTATAACGATGGTTATGCCACTAACATAATATTGTATTGAATAATATTGCATTAAACCACTACATAGTCCCTGGCTAAGCCACTCTATTGTCGGCTATATTGTACGTCTGATAAAACACATATTAAGGAAAAATGGTTTTGTTTATTTACCAGTTTTTTTAACGATTTTTTAACGTTTGACTTTCAAAAAAGATTTTGATACAGATTACTTCAAATAATTTTGGTTTTTAAAACTACTTACTCTTTGAAACTATGGCTAATAGTTTAAGACTATATATATTTAGCATATAAACAGGTCACAAAAATTAACATTATTTTTAAGTCACCTCGTTTTAAGGAGTCTAAATCTCTTTTATATTTCATTATTAGTCAGAATATGTTGCACACAGGGGCATCGATTCGGGTGAAGGGGAGAATCCCCATGATTTTCAAAATACCAATATTGGAATTTTCATTAAAAAATTTTTTTAGAAAAAAACGACATTCCCTCCCCCCCCCACAAATTTCGGTAAATACCTTTTTTATCATCATCAAAAAAAATATAATGAACTTTTCAAACCCTCTTCCCCAACACTTTGAGGATTGTTATCCCCTGCTATAGCGAGTTAAAATTTGAAGATGTCACTAGCACTCCATCATAGGTCTTTAAAAGCCTCCCTTATTATTTGTTTTTCTAACTAAGAATTCCATGCTATCTCTTTAAGACCTATGAACATACAAAAATACAAAAAAAATTGAAATAATAAAGTTGGATCTAAAAAAAAAAAAAAATACGTATGACTTCTGGAACTTCCAAGAATTCACTAAATGTTCTCATTTTCTGGAGCCATCCTTTTCTTTATTCCAGCTCATAATACGAAAATTATAATGAAAAACTAATAGATAACAAAATAAATCAATATTTTGTGTATTTACTTCGATTTCAGTCATATTAAAAAAAAAATAGTCCATCAAATTGTCCAAAAAAAATATAGTCAATTTGTCCAAAAAATTTGTCCATCAATTGTCCAAAAAAAGAATAGTCCATCAAACAGTTCGTTACCACGAACTGTTTGATAGCGGTTGAAATAATGGATGTGAACTTAAAGTATCAATAGCAAGGACATCAAAATTGAAAAATTGTTTGCCCCATGGGCCCATTTTAGGTCTACTCATACCTTAAAAACTATTCTTATTTTTTCCTTTGGTTGTTTAAAAAATATCAAATTTTTACAACAAAATTACATTTTGTCGGCGTTGCCATGTGGAACCATAAAAATTAAATCCGTTGATACCCAAAGATTACTGTACCTTCAAAGAAAAGCTGCATCTTTTTATGTATATTTTTTGGCTTATACTTTGCCTATTTTTCACCCATATTTTCTTTTTTAAATTCATTTTTCACTAAAAACTTGATGCCCAAAGATTACTATACCTTCAAAGAAAAGCTGCATCTTCTTATGTATATTTGTTTGTTTTATACTTTGCCTATTTTTCACACACGTTTTCTTTTTTAAATTCATTTATTATTAAAAACTTGATGCCCAAGAGTTGATGCCCAAAGATTCTTTTCTTTGATACCTTAAAAGAAAAGCTGTATCTTCTTATGTTTATTTTTTTGGCTTATACTTTGTCTATTCTTCACCCATATTTTCTTTTTTAAGTTAATTTTTCATCAAAATCTTGACGCCCACGAGTTGATAGCCAAATATTCTTTTCTTTGAGACCTTCAAAAAAAGCTGTATCTTCTTATGTATATTTTTTTGGCTTATACTTTGTCTATTCTTCACCCACATTTTCTTTTTTAAAATCCTTTTTCATTAAAAACTTGATGCCCAAGAGCTGATGCCCAAAGATTACTGTACCTTCAAAGAAAAGCTGCATCTTCTTATGTGTATATTTTCTTGGCTTATACTTTGCTTATTTTTCACACACGTTTTCTTTTTTGAATTTATTTTTCATTAAAAACTTGAATTCCTGATTTTTCTGGCTAATTTTTCAATAATTTTAATTTTTCAATAATTTTTCAATTTAAGCTTCTAATTAACCAATTTAAAGAGTCAGATTTAGTTTTCGCAGTCCTTACTAATTTAAAAACGGTGACAGCCTAACTGTTGGGAAGATTAAAAGATGTCAAATGTCATAACATTCCCCTCCCTTCAGTCAGGTCATCCAAGCAGGAATTGCAAACCTCTTATATGTGAAACTGGATTCAAACCCAACCAGAGCCTTAAACAAAAATTAATAATTACGATTTGTAATAGCCAGATAAGGTTCTAAGAAGTTTACACCCCCCCCCGCTCTGTTTCAGTTTATGAATCTTATCTATCAGACATACTATACTATACTATATTAATTGATTAAAAAATGAAAAAAATGAACCTTCACATATGATAAATACTGATTTTAAACTGACATAATTAATATATGAAAGTTTAAAAGTTGAAATCATTAATGAAACCAAAAACACTTTGAGTATTGACAAGCACCGCTTAGAAAATCTAACATATATTTAGTAATCCGTAAAAAACTGGAGGGAAGGGGGAAGGGTAAATTCAACCCTACAATGACAAAAAGGGTTTGTCACTTCGTATTTGTAAACGCATGCTTGCCTATATAGACATTCTCATAACCAAAAACAAAACCTGACGAATCTCAAGCTATTAATAGAAATGTAAGGTAGGTATGGAGTTACACAAAACTAGTCATTTTATGCAACCTAATTTCAAAATTTTAGCTTAGATTCATTTTAGGCCTTTTTTTATTTTAGTTATTTGAATATTTTTACCATATAATGCGAGTTATACGTTTTAATACAAAAAAAAGTCAAATTGCACGCCATCGCAAGGAACTTTCATCGCCATCTATCCTAAACTATGAACACTTCACAATAAGTTGCATGTGGCATTCTTCACATTCTTGGATATTTTCTTCGTCGGTTGAATTTTGATAGTATCTCTGATTATTTTTCCGAATGTGCGCGTTTTGCAAGATGAATACGAATTTTGTGATTTCTTCTTGTTACTTTTAGTGGATGTTAAATCATCTGAAAAATAAAAAAATAACAGTGCAGTACTAATAATTAACAATGTAAAGTAAATTTTCTGTAAATATCTAGTCCTGAAAATTAAAATGATTATATGGGTTCCATGAAATCAAGCTCATTACTGGGATTTAACGGTGTGGTTTAAGTGTCTTCAGCAATTTAACGAAATCTTCTGGTCCCAATTGGAGATTTTCTTGTCCTTTCCGAAATAGAGAAGCCGTGGATCATTTACATAGTCTATAATTAATATAAAAAAATCTCTTGACTGGATGCTGTAAATAAATATAAACGTATATATATATATATATATATATATATATATATATATATATATATATATATATATATATATATATATATATATATATATATATATATATATATATATATATATATATATATATATATATATATATATATATATATATGGCGCCAGCATATGCTTAACCTAAAATGAGTCTTTCAGAAGCTAATCTGAGCAAGTCCAGTTTTTGTGTTTCTGAGATACAACATTAAGGCGCTTAATTGACTTCTTTTAACAGTCACAAGGGTAAAACTTCAAATCAATTTTACTGGTATTTTTACCCATTTTATGGTAATTTCTACCAGTTTTTTTCGTCGATAAACTACTATATATATATATATATATATATATATATATATATATATATATATATATATATATATATATATATATATATATATATATATATATATATATATAAGAAAATAGTGGTTGAATAGAGACTTAACTTTCCTTTTTTTTGTAAATTATTACTTACGGAACACATTGTACTAATTTGATGACAATTTTCACCAATTATCTTTTTTACTGAAAAAGCAGAACATACGAAAAAAAAATATAGTTAAACAAAATAAAACTAACTTTGATGATTTAAACCATTAGGTTTTGTGAGAACCATTTTTACACCAAATTGGTTTTATTAGTTTGAGGATTGTGTTTACTATATTTTTTCAATGAAAAAAAAAATATCTTTGAAAAGAAAATAACTATAATTAATTTCATTTTTAAATCACAACTTACGTCAGAAGTCCGAAAAGACAAAAAACATATAAAAGTGCAAAATTTGCTGACCATCCTCTTGGAACATTTTTGAAATAAAATTAAAAATATAGAACAATACCAAAAGATGACGTTTTTTAAAAATCTTTTACTAGTTGATCTGTTTTTTTTTTTTTATCAACATTAAATGTTACTGCATTTAAGCAAAAAATGAAAAGTAAACCGACATTTTGCAGATGTGCTATTTTAATAACCGGGCAAGACATACTGTCTTTTGATTTCGCTTGTTATTTAAACATCAATAGATTGTGTTGTTTAGGGCTCAAAACCGCGTAAGTAGATCGAAGGCAAAACTTTTTTTTTTAATAGTTTTTCACCAGAAGATTGACTGATTACATTTAAATGCGGCAATCAAAGTTTCTGAATTATCACCACTTTTAATTTTATGGACTTGACCAATTTATACTGTGACATTTTCTTGAAAACTTATCTTCAGCGTTTTCGGTTAACGAACTATATTGAAAACAAGCAATGAACGTTTTTGAAATGTCATCACAGTTTGTTTCATCTACTTAGCTAATTTAAACTATGAATTTTTACTTGAAACGGATTCGGACTTTTGAACAAGTTTTTTTTTCAAAATTCAATACTTTGACAAAAAAAAAAAAAAAATAAATAAAAATCCAAGGCCATAAGTTATTCCGGTAGTTGCACAGAGCCTGTTAAAATAAACTGAAAACAAATTTGGTTAAAAGCAGCTGCGAGACTCAGCAGGAGACAAAATTATCTGCTATTTCACCGTCTATTGTTTTAAGATTAATGGGGCTAAGCAACTCTGTAATCGACTAAATCGACTACTGACGTTACCATCATGTACTAACTTTTAACCATTAATCTTTATATCAATAAATGTATTACACTGATAAATTGTATATTCTTTGTTAGTTTTTTCACTTTGAATCACCTGGGGCAGGTTTGCCAAGGGACAAAACAGTGTGTCAGTTACTAAATCGTAAAACACTGTTTTTCAAACGGACGTAATAAAGAAAGGATTCAAAATATTAGACTTTGCGTGAAGAAGTTTAAATCATTTTCAATTCCTATCTAATACACGATTTTTTTTGTACTTGGAAGATATTTTTTCATGTGTTTAATTAAGAAAATTATTTGAAATTCCAAACGTTGCGTGAAGAAATATTTAAATGATTTTCAATTCTTATTTAATAAACCGCTTTTTAAATATACAAGAGTTTACTTTTTTCTTAATGTAATAAAGTAAATTATTTGAAATGTTGTACGTAGAGATTCAATCAGTTTTCAATTCTTATTTAACAAAGAATATTTTGAAATTGCAAAGTTTTGTGAATGCAATAAAAGCGCACTTTTCTTATACAGTGAGCGTATATATCACTTATGAATAGGAGTAAAAATGCACAAGAATAAATTCATGAACAAGTATAAGGACAACAGGTAAGAGCGTATGCTAGATTTTGTTCAAGGGGTGGGGATTATTTTCGTCGGCTGGGAGGAGGTTCTACGAAAAAGTAACTTTACAAAACACATCAAAAACTAGTTTATATGAATTTACGTTACTTTATTGCGTGTTAGACAAAAATTTCAGGGGAGGGGGGTTCAACCCAGAAACAACCCCCCCCCCCCTGCCTTTGGATATATCCTTGACCATAGACATCGACATATAAAAAAACCGATTATTCAAATTTCACAGTCAAATTTCATTGTTAACCAGTTATCACACTAAAATTTTTTAGAATTAGATTTTTATGACGGAAGAAAAGAAAAAATAGCGGAAACCGGCGATAATCCGCTCTCTGTTTGGTTCTCTTCCTTTTGTGTAAAACAAAAAAACAATCTAGAATATGGCTGTCCCTTATTTGGGACAACAGTGTATACAGAAATAGCCTTTCCTGGAAGTTTGAAGGCTGTAAACGTCAGGCCTCTCTTGTGACGGCCTGATGTGAAGGCACAAGTAAAAAATAGGGTAAGCTAGCCACATATTAAATCCCCCAAATAAACAGTCAGAAAATATACACTAAATGCGCGACAAAATAATAAAGAAGGGGGATACCTAAATCGGCGATTGGAGGTTGAGCCCAAGATTGAAAGCCTCTGCATTGGTTTGTAAATGATACAATATTTGTGTTTTTTATTGAATTGACGTGACCCAAATTATACATGTCAATCTATAGACGGCAGACAGATAGGTAGATCTTGATTTGTCTCGATTCGGCTACGTCCAATATTACGAACCTCCTATTTCATCCGAAAATAAAAATTTACACCCATGGTCCAAAACAGACAGAATCTATCACAAAACCCAGTGGTGACATGATATGATCATGCTGCATAAAATGCAAGTTATATTTTATCTAACATATGATATGTTCCTGTCTCTACATACGATTCAAAATTCTTAGTGGTGATTCGCGATGTGCTAAAATTTGTATAACTTGAAGGTAGAGTGATTTGTATTGGCACTCGAGTTGCAAGAAAGTTCCGAACGAATAATAGTTTTCCTTAAGATTAATAAGACGAATATTAATAATAATAATCAGAATATGAATAAGAATATTAAGAAAAGAGAATGATAATAATAATAAAAGCTTGAGCTGTCGTATTTTTTTTAATATTGACTCTATTATATATTCCAATTTTGAAAATCTATTTTACCGTAAATAAAAGCAGCTTGTAGCATCTTCAGTAAATTCTCCACATGTTTGGGAGCTGAATTCTATCCCTTAGAGCCCCCCTAATTGGTGTTTGGTGCCTGAAGTGACATCTAACATGTTTTTTTTTTTTCTACAAAGCTTTGAATATTAGTAAATTATCTTGTAATTCAAAAATTGCGTTAAAAACTAAATTCAAGAATTACTTTTTGATATGGCGCTAATAAGGAAGTAAATATAAAAGCATCGTAATAGAAGAGCAAGTAAATTATGCGCTTGGTCCAAGTAGGATTATCATATATTTCCAGGTTATACATTTGTAATAAATAAAATCGTAATGCACTACTTAAAAATATGTTAATAAATTTTAAAACATAGTCATTATTTACTGTTCTTACAGGAGGGTGTTCAAAGGGACCTTAGACTCATTTATCATTATTAAACCTTCGCCAAAGTTACATGCTTAATACACTTTCGCCTCAATCTACTATAAAGTCAAACCGCATCATAATGTTTTGAATAATAAGCTCATTTCGGTGCTTTATTTAAACCTAATTATCACATGCTTTTGATAGGGTTGACCCCTGAGAAATTAGGTTCAAAGTTGACAAACATTCATTTATTTATTAATTGGAGTTTATGTCGTTAGTTAACGGAAAACTCTGATTTAAAGGAAAACAAGTTATGAAAAACAGATTTTACAGCCTGAAGGTTATCTTTCTAGAAAAACCCGAAAATTTGGGTTTAAAGAAGCCTTCTCCCCTCCAAAAAATTTGGAGATTAATGCAAATAATAAAGTTTCAGAGGACAACGTTCCCAAACAATATAACAAGTCGGCAAACCATTAGAAGCCTCACTTTTCTTAAATCACAAAAAAATAAAGTGAAATAGAACGAAAACTGAGTCTAAAATTTAGTAAATAAAATTAACCCAATTTAAAACATTCGCTATGACTATTTTTTTTTATATCGTATTTTCATTTCTTTTCTTCCCGATCTAAGACCAGTATTTTAGTTTATTAAGCAACAAATAAATTGTGGTTTGTGAGCATGTTTTAAATTAAACTGTGTTCTAAAAACTTAACTAGAGACAATAGGTTCCACAGACCTACCTAATCTAGCAAGGCTTCGTGATGGACCTCCTCCTCAAAAAAGAAATTAAATTAAAACTTCGATAAATACGAATTAAAATTAGGTTAAGCTTGTTTCGACACACTATGGCTATCTCTCTTAGTTCTGCCCTATGATGGATGAACTATGGATGGATGATAGATAGATTTATCTATCAACAAATGAAATGACATCATTTTTATACAATCCTAAAAACGGCTTATCCCAGATTTGCCTTTCAATTACTCGGACTACTGTCTTGGCTTTTTCTACAATTAGCCATGTCTTGATGCTTACTGCAAAATACATATATATATATATATATATATATATATATATATATATATATATATATATATATATATATATATATATATATATATAATATATATATATATATATATATATATATATATATATATATATATATTATATATATATATATATATATATATATATATATATATATATATATATATATATATATATATATATATATATATTTCTTAAACTTGATATTTATAAGAATTCCACTAAAAGACAAAAACTTGGTAGACGTATTCCAAAATTATAAGGATCTGATTTGAATAGATTACTTTTTATCAACAAGATGCTTAGTTTAATAGTTTACAGAGCATAAACCGGAATAAACCCGTTTTAAACTGTTTCTATTCATATTCTTCTATTTTTGTAGAAGAGTGACTATCCTTCCGCTTTAGTAGCCAAGCTTAAAACTTTAGTTAAAGCATACTTTAGCTTTATTAATGTATACACAATTCCGTCCAGCGTTAAGTAGGTTAAGACTACCTGTCTTCAGTGTGAGCAGAGAGTGAGATTAAGAACTTTCCTTCTCCCTTTTTTGATAATAATATAATTAAATTGTAGTAATTTGACAAACATTTCAGTTAGTATAGGCTAGGTGCGTCTCTTACTATTTCAAAGAAGAAAAGCATTAGACTTTTTCCTGTTTGTAATCAGGTTATTATTAATGGTTAATGGTTCAGTATATCTGGGTTTACATAAAAGACCGATACAATTCATTATAAATTTGGCCTATGCTAGTTTCAAAGGATATAGCTGAAAACATCTGGGTTGCAGCGGTAGCTAGCAACCTAGTAAGAGACAATCACGTCCAATGTTAAGAAATATAAAAACTCATAACTCCTAAAAAAAAGTCAGATCAAAACAAAAAGTACACCATTAGAACTGCCTTGTCCAAAACCCCTATATAGGAAACTTTCTGTCCTTTGACTTTAACAAAAAGGGAAATATATTGGCTTGAAAATCAAGAAAAGTGACAGCTACTACAACATTCTGCCCAAGCGGCATCTTTTTTTCTTTCTTTTTACTTTTCCACAGATAACTTGGCACTGGAACATCGTAGAGAGAACTTACCTTCTCCCTTTTTTGATAACAATATAATTAAATTGTAGTAATTTGACATAGATAATTTCGGAGACCACCAGGCTTTTCTATGACGATAAATAAAAGTTCAAATTGGTATAAAATCATTTTAATCGACAGTGTTTCACAAACAGTGATAGAAATTCACAAAAGTACCAGATATTTCGGTCACATTTGCAGTGGCCGTCATCAGTAGTAAAAACTCCTGATGTTTTTTTACCTCATTTTTTACTACTGATGACGGTCACTGCATATGTAAATTTAACGGATTGTAGATTAAAAGGATTTTATCCCTATTTGAACTTTTATTTATTGCTGTAATTTAGTCATGTTTCACCCTTTTCCCATGTTTTACCCTTTTCCCCTTACTGTTTTACCCTGTTCACCCTTTTCCCAACGTTCGCTGTTTTAAAAGTGAGGAATCACAATCCTTTAAGTCTTATAAACTATATAGCATAATTCTCCTTACACACTAGCGCAAAGAATCTTTTGCACATTAAGACTACCAAATTATTATGTAATCTTAAGGGGCACATTTGGTCAGTAACGTAGACAACCTCAAATAGACTTGAGCACTATTTAGAATTTTACGTTACCTAAGCTAACGTTACGTTATGGAAAAGTTCAACATAGCAGCCACAAAATGGATTTTCTTGATGAGTAATTAATAATTTTTGAAAATGAATTCATAATTTTTCCTAGAAGCCTTTCAAACTTGATCAGAGCTTGATTTTCCATCTCCATTCCACATTTTCAATTTTTGGCTTGCTTAAAATCATTGTAATGATTTTAGACAATAAATATAATGATTTCAGGGATTTTACATTAGCCTAGCCCTAGTATGAAAAATTTGTTGACTTGTGGACAGTTGCACTTAATGTCTCGTAGCACTTAACAGTTGCACTAACAGCACTTGACGTAGCACTAACAGTTACACTAACAGCACTTGACGTAGCACTAACAGTTACACTAACAGCACTTAACGTAGCACTAACAGTTGCACTAACAGCACTTAACGTAGCACTAACAGTTACACTAACAGCACTTAACGTAGCACTAGCAGTTGCACTAACAGCACTTAACGTAGCACTAACAGTTACACTAACAGCACTTAACGTAGCACTAATAGTTACACTAACAGCACTTAACGTAGCACTAACAGTTACACTAACAGTACTTAACGTAGCACTAACAGTTACACTAACAGCACTTATCGTAGCACTAACAGTTGCACTAACAGCACTTAACGTAGCACTAACAGTTGCACTAACAGCACTTAACGTAGCACTAACAGTTACACTAACAGCACTTAACGTAGCACTAACAGTTGAACTAACAGCATTTAACCTAGCACTAACAGTTACACTAACAGCACTTAACGTAGCACTTAACAGTTACACTAACAGCACTTAACGTAGCACTAACAGTTGCACTAACAGCACTTAACGTAGCACGAACAGTTACACTAACAGCACTTAACGTAGCACTTAACAGTTGCACTAACATTACTTAACGTAGCACTAACAGTTGCACTAACAGCACTTAACGTAGCACTAACAGTTACACTAACAGCACTTAACGTAGCACTAACAGTTGCACTTAAGTGCTCAGCATAGAAAATTACATGCGTATCCTGAAAACCGCTTAAGTTTTTCAGTTTCAGTGCCCCATATTGCACCAGATCGTTCTTCGGTTTTATTGGAGGGGGGAGGGGCCCTTTTGGACTGCTTAAGCTCTTCTTCTCTATAATATTCTATGGGTTGTCTCCCCAGCATAATATCTGCAGACTTGAATACATAGTATGTTCTTAGGCATGGGATTGCTTATGCAGGATGTCGACTCTTAGTGATATGAGTGCATCACCAATATCGGCAACTATGTAGTAGTCATTATAGGCTAGGATTTGTATACAGATACAAGGTTCCAGGTGAAAGTCTCAGGAGCTTCCTGGTATCTGGCCGTAAGCTGACTTCAGCATTTTGAATGGACTGAAGAAACGCCGGCGTAAGCATTTGCACGGGATTGAGAAAGAGTTAATAATTCTAGTCCTGCAATGGTAGGTTCTTTAGTTTTCCTTTATCCCAAACACATTCAATAATTAAAATAATATGAAAGTTGCAATATGGACGTTATTAGAGGACAAATATCGTACTAGGATTAAGACTAATGAATTTAAATGCATTGAATTCGACTATAGCCAGCTCATTTCTCAGAGTTATGATACGAGAAATTAAATTATGTAGAATTTCTTCATTCAAACAGAAGGCATAGTGTCTAGACAGGGAAGGATTCTAAATCCTAGTTGTACACTTTATGGCTAAATATAACTATATGGCTAATATATACGGCTATATGGCCAAATAGTGGTAGTTCCCAGTCATAGAGGTACATGCCCCTGCAGAATCAACTGACGTAGACAAAATTCCAGGTTTAAATATGGTAGTTTGTTAGACGGCTCCAATGCCCCCATTGGAAAAATAAGAATATGTAGGATACTATCTTCAGCAGATCTGGGGTTGGAAAGGGAGTTTGAATGGTTGTAGACTGCTACAATCTCGTAGGCTGAACAATCCAGGTATTTGGGCGTAAAATGACCCATGACAACGCGATGATCATTTTATGGTTAGACGGCTAAACTTATTTCTGGGCCGTATCCAGGAGGGGTTACCCGGTTTGAGCCCCACGCCCTGAAATGTTTGTCCGACTCGTAAAAACGTAGCAAAAACCGATATAAACAAATTTTGTATGCGGTTTTTGAGTTTTTTTTTGTGTACACCCCCCCCCCCATTTTTTGTTTAGTAAAATCCTCTCCGAAAAAAAGCCTGGGTACGGCCTGCCTTATTTAGTTTGTTATTATGAATCAGAGACTGGTAATGTTACTACAGAACACTAGGATATTCAGGAGTATTGTTATTGATGCTAAAAGTGAAGACCACCCCCTGTTAGAACTAGAGTTGAAATAAAGCTAAAATTCAGTAAATGTAACTATTTACCGGGTAGTTTGATGTTGTGTAGACTTCAGGCTGAGACTTGCAAAAGAACGTTTTGGAACATTTTGATACGATATTGAGAATTTAGAATCTAACATTGAAGAGGACGCATTTAATTATTTCGGGGAAATATTTTGTGAAATAGCCAAAACTGTTCTATCGATGGAGGTTAGAAAGGCCGCTTGGATAGAGCTATTGTTGGGAAATTGCCAATTAATATAGTTATAATTAGCTCTGGGAACTTAACTGAGTCACATAATTCTATAGACTATTACATATAATTTTGACACCTTGAATTTTATTTAATGCTGATGCTTGTGTGAAATGGTCTCCCATTTCCACTGGGGGTACTCATTCCTTATCTTAATGGTGAACACAATAGTGTTTGGCATTATTAAAAAATTTACAAACTTGCTATGATCTGTATTATTACAACAATCATAAATTGAAGAGTATTTGAAGAGCTATTAGAATATTATATACACAAAAAAACGTAGCTATTGTGAATCCTATGTGCAATAGAAGGAACAAAAAACAACAATTCAAGCCCCTCCAGTTTATATTACCTTTTGTATGACTTCAGGGTTTTTCTCCAAGAAATTTTTTTTAAGGGGGGAATAAAAAGATGGAGTTTTCGATCGGTAATTCACCGACAGGTACGTAGCGGGGTACCGTATCTAAAGGTCAAACGCAAAAGGTTTAAAGTTTGATAAAATATCATTTTTAAAGGATTTTAAACTGCATTTGACTAAACTGAAAACTTTAAAATGGCCAATTCTTGTTGGAATAGACGAGCTTTATAAGTAGCACCGCCAATCAGGGATAAGCGTAGGGCATTTTTCCACAGGGGAGCTTATAAAAAACAATAACCTAAAGAGTATCATATAAAATTCTGAGGACAATAGAAGTTAAATTTAACAATTTCTGTACTGACCGTGCGTATGAGCCTGCTTTCGATACTATACAATCGGCAGGCAAAATCCAGTCAGTAAAATTCTGCCGATCAGGGTGGTAAGGCATGTTCTGCGAATAAGGGACATAAAAATAAACATATGGCAAGCCCAGTTGGATAAAGTCCGGATTTATAAATGTAAACAAACACTGAAAGAACCATTAAAATGGAAAAATGTGGCATCAAGTATGCCACAAGTATGACACAAGTATGCCACAAGTATGACACAAGTATGTCACAGGTATGCCACAAGTATGACACAAGTATGCCACAAGTATGACACAAGTATGCCACAAGTATGCCATAAGTATGACATCAAATATGACAGAAGCAATATACAACGAAAACTCATTGAGACACTGAAAAAAATGGCTGGTGGGCTATTTTTGTAGTTATGAAGGTAGGGATAAAATGTTTCTTCCACATCTCGATTTAATATCCTATCTAAAAGAAGAAACGACTTACTTATCATGATACTTTTGGGCGGTAAGTCATTTTCTTCGGCCATCATGGCATCTAGATGCGTTAAATACTTTTCAGCCAAATATTCAAAAACTTGATTCACGTTGAGATCCTCTTTGACTGATGTACGATACAGTCGGCAGTGAAGATTCCTAGCCATCGCTTCCACTTCGTTCCTGCAGGAAAAATAATTACTTATTATGTTATGACTCTTATGGATTGATACCTTTATTTTCAACAATTCACAAAATAGCAAACCAATGAAATAAACATAGCCACTTTTAGAAGTCCAAATTGCCTTTGCAGGGGCACAGTCTGAGAAGTCTTCCGGGGTGAGTTGAGTGGGGGGGGGGATTATATATTTTAGGGTGGGAAGAAATAACCTTTCTGGGCTTAATTCGAGTGTACCTTTGTCTTTAATCCACTGATGTTTTATGAGGACCGTACGCCATATTGAGGAAACTTGACTTTTGTATGTAATTTAGATCTGCAACAATTTTGGAAAAGGTAGCTTTAGGTAAAAGAGATTGTATGCCAACAACAACATTTTTTCAAAAAAAAAATTTTAAAGAAAGATGTTGAGTTTAGAAGACTTTTTATAAGTTTCGTCGAGTACTTTATCCTCAATGACCCTGATTCGTTTTTGTATATTTTTTCAAACTGAAAATAAGAAGCAAAATTAAAACTAGAAACGTGCAGAAAATATTTTGTATATGAGGAAAGCTGACCCTTCCTGTACACATTCCCTAAATATATCTTACGTCTTCATTCCTTTACCTTGATTCAATCATATATTTCCTATACCCCTATCATTTGGATGTCGACATTCCAGTCCAATTTGGGAGTTTAGAGCGTCTTCATGAGAAAGAACCCCTAATAAATCTCAGTTTAGTTTTTGTCCTTGCACGTGCTTCGTTTAGTTTTGCACGGTTATATGGAACTCTTCCAATTGTATTTAAGCCTTCTTTTTATGTATCTGAAAGCTCTTCATATTACCTGCGATTCTTTGATAATATAAGTTGTTACCACACCCTGTGTTCGGTCTGATTTCAGCCCTCTGTTTACATCTTCAAGAGCATATGGAATACACTTCCAACTGTTGTTTGGGGGTGCCATTCAGTTGGCACATTCCAACGTCTGGTAATTGATTTTAGAAAGTTAGTTTTAATTTATAAAGGGTAAAAAAAATTATTCATTTTATTTACCATTTTTTTACATTTTGGATTTTTTTTTCATTAAGTGTCTTTTTTTATGAGCGGTTTATTGATTGTTTGTTTCTAGTTGGCCATATAAAAAAGATAATGGTTTAAAAAACCTAGTGGCTCATTTCCTATACTTTCATTTCTAACCTATAATTTGTTATATGGGGTTTTTATTTTTTTGTATCTTTTTTTCGTTTTATTCGCCAGATTTGTGGATCCTACATCGCCTGATTTCAATGTCATATTTGAATTGAAGTCTCTTTCCTTCTGTCACTTCTTCTCTGTTTTTTTTTCTGCTCTCTGTTTTGTGAGTAGGTATTTTTGCATTTTATGATTTGCATTTTTATGATTTGCATTTTGTATTTTAAATGATTAACAATTTAAAACTTAAAAGACTTGTTTCGGGATCCCTCTCTTTACAGATCGGAGCCTTTGTGGGGGATTTGTGATTGTGCTATTCTGTTGTTTTTTTTTGTTTTCTTTTTCGGTTGAAATATATATCTTGTCTTTTATTTTATACTGGCATACAAGTATTATAAAAAGTCTGATTGATAAAAATTGTCATCCTAGTATTCTAAAACTAATTCATAGTTACTTGAGCGATAAATTTGCTTATTTTAAAATGTCACTTCATCCAAATTAGAAAATTCATGACCCCAAGATGGCATATTATCTCCATTACTTTGGTCTATAAATATAAATGATTTAGCCAGCGGGACCAGCCATGGGAGGGATGATGGAGGGTATTTTTACGGGGGTATTTTCGAAAGGGGGGGGGGGATTTTCGGGACGTTGACAGCGACAGAGACACAAAACATAAACAGACATGTAAAAGGATATATCAATCTCGCTTTAATAGTTTGTGACGCCCGATTTCCTTTGTTTTTGTGACAAGAAAACAGAGCTTTTCATGAATCATCTTGGCAGGCTTTTATATAATGACTTTAAAAAACAAACAATTCCAGAAAGGTTGAAAATGTAAAGATCTTAACTTGTGTTTTACCCAAGGATAATGCCTCACATTTGTAGAATACTGAAAAACTGAGTACGGTGGTTCAGTTGCACGAGGGTTGAGTTACGCGAGAGTTCGGTTGCATGGGGGTTCAGTTGCGCGGTGATTAAGTTGCACGGGGATTCAGTTACACAGGAGTTCAGTTACACAGGGGTTCAGTTTCACGGGGGTTCAGGCAAATGGGGTTCAGTTAAATAGGTTGAGTTGCACAGGGATTCAGTTGCACGGTGGTTCAGTTGCACGGGGGTTCAGTTGCACGGTGGTTCAGTTACACTCAAACCATCCCCGTCAGTCGGTTCTTCAGGGGCATATACTACTATAACTGCTACCCTACATTTTTCAGTAATAAAATGAGCGATTAGTATTCTATTATTATTACATTCCTAGCCTAAACAAGACTTAGCGGCCTCCTTATTCATCATGAGCCCTTCTCCCTGTCTATTTTGTTTTACTTTTATATTTTTCATATAAAATTACAAGGGATTTTTTACTAGTCCTCTAAGGTGGACTCGCCCAATCATCCCCATATGCTGGCATAGTTGAGATCAACTCACAACTCCATCTCCTCCGCAAATAAAAGCAGATATGAAATCAACTCACGCTTCAACTACAGCTTGATCAACAAGATCTATCTTGTTCTGGACAATAACCATTGGAATCTCTCCGCATTCTTCTTCTACCTAGAAAAATGATCAATCTTTTAAAACACTATTTTGAAACTCTATAAACTTTATTGAAAAGACTTTTGGAAACAACTACATCTTAGCAAATGGGAGTTGACGCGTGGTGAAAAAAGAGATACTTTTTTTACCGATACTCGGTTTTAGACTTGAGAAGATATGACAATTTGCTAGACATGATAACTTTGACCAAAAAAAAATTGTCAATAATCTCGATATCTACAGACAGAAGGAAACATAAAAATTAAATTAGAAGGACTGCAATGCATAATTTGTTATCCCTATATGTTTCAATCGAAGTGTGTTCGTTCTAATTTTAGTAATAAGGAAATTTAGATAATTTCTTCGCTATTAAAATCTATTTTCATTTCTTGTTAAATGAATATGGATGATATTGTTGTATTGGTAAGTAAGTAAGTATATTTATACAAAAATGAATACGCAGTAAAAAACAAAGGAAAAAATATATAACGTGCAAGGAATACAAACTAAAGCACAAGATAAACAAAAAACAGAACAAAATCACAACATAAATAAAATTGTCACTATGTCCACCAATTACAAACAGGGGAAAAAAATAACCAAGAGAATATTGAAACATATCTGAATAAAGAAACTACAAAGGATGAAGATTGAGATCATATTCAAATTATACGGCTGATAGAATCAACAATAACTTCACAAGGACACAAACTATGTTGTGCCTTGAAGCAGGTTCTTCCAGATAAGTCCATCGTTCCACATTATCCGTCCTGTTCATACACGCGTTAAATTATAATGTAGATTATACACAACATGTGACTCGATGCCCTCTTTGCGCTTTTTCCTCCGTGCCATCAGAAAAAAATTTCTAAAGTAAACAAAACAGGGCCGCATCCAGAATTTTTTGAGGGGCCGCATCCAGAATTTTTTGAGGGAGGGGGGCTTAAAAAAAACTGTAGGAAACACATCAAAAATTTGTTAAAATGTATTTTTGTTACGTTTTCATGAGTCGGACAAACATTTCAGGGAATGGAAGGGGTTCAAACGCCCTACCCCCCTGGATACGGCCTTGAGGCAAAACCAGATATTCAAATCTGCATCTCTATCACCATGATTGATTACAACCCTTTCGTTAGGTGCATGGTGGCTGTTTACCTCCTCACGTACTGCAACGCTTTTTCCGTATCAACTGGGACAGATTCATCCTGGTCTTATTGAAGCATGTCGAGGGGATATACAAACGGGGAGAGAAGTAGCTTAATTCTATATTCTTCTCAATCTGCCCTAGCTGTGTAGTACAAACCTATTTGACAACGTCGCCAAAAGACTGCAATCATTCTTCACTCAGTCGTGTACAAGGCCGTATACAAAGGGGAGGGGATAATCCAGTTTGGACCCCTCCCCCACCCTCGAAAATTGTGTATTTATTTTAAGTGACGAATTTTCATCAATGAGGTCGAACCCTGCGTTTTTGTTGGAATAGTTGTTTTTTTTTCTATCTATTTCAGTGCAACACCTGTGGATTTCTGTATATAGCTTGAAAGCTTTGAAACGCAATATCATTACAATTATTTTTAATGATAATTTTTTAATGAAATTATTTTTAATATTTGCCTTTTTAACCGCAAACAACAAAGCGAAACCTAAAAAAATATATAATTGAGGAGTTAATAGCAGCCATTTCTATCACCCTTATAGAGAAGAAAAAACCTTTGCGATCGCTGTTTTAAATATAATTCCACAGTGTAAGAGTTAAATAAGATAACTTTTTATTTCAAACTCAAATCTCACAAGCAGTAAATACGGAATTTGTGTTTTTATTAAATGTGAAATATAGAAAAAAGAACTTAGTAGCGACAATTTCCATTAAAAAAAATCATTATAAAACGAAATAAAAACAGCCCTGAATTATATTTCTTGTCATACTACTAAAATGAGTATAGAATCGTTACTAAGCATATCACTCAAAAAATGAAAAAAAATTAAATCCATGACAAATAAAAAAAACCCATCAAAGTTCAGGGGCTAAAAAAAATTACAAAACGCAGTTAAATATAGAATAAACAATTAATTAACATCACTCAAATCCGTGAGATATGGTTGGAAAAGAAAAAATCTAAAGGAGAAAGAATATCTATCAAAAACTGGAATATAAATTTAAAAACAAAAATTTCTCGAAAACTTAAATTAAGTGGGGATAAAACAGCGAAACAAAATTTAATTTGTTATCTAACAATTTAGCATTATGCAATTTCTCCGTCGTTTCTTCATGTGTGTTTCAGACCATACGACATACGCCACCGGCAGCACATAATCTGAAACATTGTACACATTTGTACAATTCTAGTGTAAGTTGGACCATTTGAAAGCATGTCAGTATAGCGAAGGCTGTACCCATGGGGCGGGTTAGGCGGATTTACCCCCCCCCCCCCAAAAAAAAAAATTCCAACTCGTAAAAACAATACAAAAATAAATATAAACAAATTTTTGATGTGTTTTTTAAAGTTTTTTTGTAGCCCCCCCCCCCTCTGAAACAAAAATATGGATACTGCCCTGGGTATAGTCCATTATAATATACAATGGATTTTAGCGAATAAAGGGTAGGAGCAAAGGGTTGCATACTTGCTGCCATCTGGCACCCAGGATAATTTATTCATCGTCACTGAGTAATTAGATATATTTACAGTCTTTGGTGCAAAAAAAAAAAATAAATAAAGAACAGACAACAAATGTCAATTATGTTGCTTCATCGTAAATAGATTACAGTATCTAATTAATAATGGTAAAGTAAATTGCTGAAGGCAAGCAATTACTTTATTACAAATTTAACGACAAAGAATGATAAAATGTCGTCAAATCGATGAACCGTAGCTAAATTGTCAAAACAATTTTACTAATGATAGGTCGCGTAAGGGAAAATTATACAGAAGAAAAAGAACAGTCGAAATAAAAATACATCATGATAGCTAGTTTTGCTATTACATAATACAAATGAAGAAAATAACATGGCGCCATAAAAAAGGGCACGAATCCATAGATAAGCTAGGTAGAAGGGGGTGCTCAAAAGGGGGTAGAGAAGAACGGAGAAAAAGAACAAAACGAAACAGAAGTACACCATTATCATTTGTTTTCCTTTGCCATAATATAACTAATGGAAATTGCACAACGGTTTCAAAGAGACACGGACCCACAGTCAAATATGGGGGGGGGGGAGGGTGCTGAGAAAGGGAAAGTTTAAAATTTTTGGAAATAAATAGCTATTATATTATTGGAGTAAAAGTACTATGTTTATATTTTTAAATTTTTTTTTCTATAACAAAAAGCAACACCTGTCAACAAGTTCTGCTAAACACCATGTGTAAGGTATGGTTGTATAGGTGACAACCTTCTCATGATGTCCAAGGGAGCAGTGGGAATAAATAGGGGCCTCCTACTGTTAATTTCAGTCACCTTGCAGCCACTCGTAAACCTGCATAGTGTCTGAATATGACGCAGGGTAGTTTGTGAAATACGCTGTCGAGATTGGACGGGTTGAAGCACAGTTTATATAATTATCCAGTATGATCTTTCACTATCTCATCCATTATAAAACCCCAAACCAAGGTGCGAATGTTCCAGAGAACGTTTTTACAGATAGAAACATAGGCGGCATCAGATCTTTTCATTGGTAGACAAGTCAGACTGTGATCTAATCTGAAACAAGAGGAAACCCGCTATAACGAATAATGCACTTTGTTGGAAACAATCGGAAACAGACTAACCCGCTAATGCAGAAAGAAGTGGGAGGAACTTTTTGTTCGCACCGAGAACGAAGACCAGAAATGATCTGCGATAAGCTTACTGGATAATTATATGAACTGTGGGTTGAAGCTAGCAATTTCCGCTAAAAGTCATGCATGAGGGGTGAACGCCCCAGGGAAATATAAAGTACCGACCTTGACACAAGAAAAGACCAATGGGGAGTGATCCGGTTTGGGAGAAAGAGCCTTTTTTGCTACCGCCGGTTTGGAAGATCTAGTGCTGCTTACCGCCCCTGGTTGCTGAGTAGTGGGTGACTCTCTCCTCTCTTTTGAGAGACGAGTTTTGCCTGTCGATGCCGATTTGAAGCAGGTGAGAGGGTTCTCGGGAAAGAAGAAAAAAGGTGGACACTACCAAGAAAGGCTCTTCTGTAAAGTGAAATGAAAAAAGAGATAGGCGAGCACTCGCTCAAAATGACACCCCGAGGGGGCACCAGTAGCCCAGCACAGTCGATGCTAAATTATCTTTATTGCTGTTACTTTGTTGTTGTTTTTTCTGTTTGCGGAGGCAAGGGGTCTTTGTTGCCTGATCCATAACTTGAGTCCGCTCATACCAATACATAATGCACATTCTAATACACATATTTTACTTTTAGGGAGGAGGGGGGAAAGGGGTGGTCTCCCAAACGTAAAAAGAAAGATCTTTTTTGCTAACTATGTGTGTCTGGTTTCGCTGAAGCACCTTTGTACAATCCTGAAGCTGGTGAATGATTACTGACAATGAAACCAGACCAATCAGTTTCAGGTGTAGGTTTGACGATAGAAACGATCATGAAAATCTATTAATAGTCTTTTGTTAATTTTCTTTTTTCTTTTCCGGGCACATATAAAATAAAAATATAATAAGCACTTTTTTATATACAAAATAAAAATTAAGATATCAAAGATGATATTTCGAGGCAAAGATATAACATACAATATTACAAACATACAATATTCGAAACATATAAATATTAGACAATATAATATTATATTGTAATATAATATAGAATATAATATAATACATTATATGTATATTATAATATAATATATTATATTATAATATATTACAATATAGAAATATAATATTAGACATATAATTTAAAAATACCTGATGCTTGAGTATTATTTGATACTGCATAATATTAACATAATATTGATAAACATTATACACTTTCTACATTATTTATATTTTAAAGTATAATAATTTCAGGTATATCTAAGCACTTTGAGTATACTCGGGACGGGGCTAGAGCCCCAGTGTAACCAATTATATGATTATGAATGACGGTCAGTGGTGTTACTGCATGAGAGTTCCTAGCTTCTACATTAGTTGATTATAAAGCGGCCTTAACCATCATTTTTTGCGAGCTAGGGGAAAAAAACCATCCTTAATAAAGTGTTTAGGGAGACTGTTGTCAAAGAAAGACATCCACACGTTTTATCCATATCTGCAGAGTTTTAATTTTAATCTAACAGATTTGGACCGAATTTAACATCATATTTTCTTCTTGAAAAACAAACTTGCCATTAGTGAAAGTCAGTCATCAGCCTTTATTTGAAAATTAGTTTTCAAAAGCTTGCTGAAACTTTCTAAAGATCATCGTGGATCAGCAATTTTAAACACAAAGTTCGGGCACTAACGCAAATTTCAAGCAAATTAATGGTCCTATCTCAATTCTTAATTTTTGGTCAACCTTCTTAAGACCATAGGCGGGCGTGCCTTGTTTGCTTCTCATTCCAGGCAATCTAACAGTCCTATGCCCATTTTAAATTATTGGTCAACAGGCCTCAGATTCTAGGTAGGCATGTCTTTCCAAAAAATAATCTGGGAAGTATGTGTCCAATAAGAGAGTCATACTTACTCCCGCCATTTACCCGTGCCGCGGCCATTTAAACATTTGACTCTCAATTACTTGGACTATCTGTCATGGCTTGTCTCCTTCTACAATTAGCCATGTCTTGATGCAACCTGCTGCAAAATACTTGAGTGATTTCTTACTATCCCACGAGTGATTTCTCGTGGGATAAAGTTATTACTGGGAGCAAAAGTCCTTAAAAAGAGGAGAATATGGTCGGATATGAAATACTATGGGAGAAACTACAAGAATCCCAATATTTCGTGAAGGAGCAGAGGGCTACCAGCACCTTTTCATAAGCACCTGATGAAATTGACCCACTAATATAATTTTTCGAGATTAACCCCCTCTCACGCCCACCATTTCCCCAGACACATCCAATCAAAATTTTGACATAGCCATTTTGTTCAACGTAGTTGAAAGTTCTGGAAATTAGGCTACCAGCACCTTTTCATAAGCACCTGATGAAATTGACCCACTAAGATAATTTTTCGAGATTAAACATGTCTTTACTGATGTATTGTCCATAATTGCTCTGGTATGGAGATTCATCGCGGATAAATAATTTAGTTTGGGCATTAACATTAACGGTTCTTCAAACTCAAAGAAAATACTTCATTAATTGTGAAAAACTAGTATATTAATACAACTACATAAAAACTGATAAATTGCTTTCAGAGTTATAAGCTTTGATAATTCAATACCCAAATTTACATACCTTTTAATTTACTCTGACAGATACGTTAGATGAAACTGTGATTTAGTCTTGTACTTTTTTTTATTAAACCGTTAAGCTAATGGTACTTATAATGCTAGTCTATAATTTATTATGATGAGTCCACCATGTGTCAAATGCAATTTAGTGCAAGAACAAACTTATAATTCCGTTCTATATTTATCATTCATTACTTTAATCTAAAATGATTTGAATACCAAAAATTACGTGATTCAAGCTTACTTTATTTTCAGAAGCTTTCTAAGTAAGAGACGTTCAGATTCTCCGATTTATACGTACGAAAATAAAAAAAAACAAGTTCTTTTTAACTGAAAGTAAGGAGCAACATTAAAACTTAAAACGAACAGAAATTATTCCGTATATGAAAGGGGGCTGTCCCCTCCTCAACGCCTCGCTCTTTACGCTAAAGTTTGACTCTTTCTCACAACTTTATTTTTTTAAACAATAAAAAACTTTAGCGTAAAGAGCCAGGCGTTGAGGAAGGGACAGCCCCTTTCATATACGGAATAATTTCTGTTCGGTTTAAGTTTTAATGTTGCTCCTTACTTTCAGTTAAAAAAAACTCTTTTTTTTATTTAATTTTTGAACGTTTTTGAATTAATGCAGGTTTTGATTTTGGCTCACCGTACATGAATAATTAAAAAAAAAATTCACATTAATTTTACTTTTATTTGGCTTTCTCGAAAGTTGTTAATTTTATTTACGAACATTTTTATTAGTAATAAATATATGTTACTTACGAATTAACTTACGTAACGAACTTCTATATCAATATATTTTTAATACGTATATTAGGGGGTTCGCCCCCTAGTCAATAACTCGCTCTTTAACCTAAAGTTCGATTTTTGTTCCAATTCTTTAAACATGACCCCTTAATATTCATAACTTTCAGCCCTCCCCGGGGACTTTGGGGGATTAAGTCATCCTAAAAGACATATTTATTGTATTTTCGACCATGCTGAACAAAATGGCTATCTCAAAATTTTGATCGGGTGACTCTGGGAAAAATAAGCGTGAGAGGGGGCCTAGTTGTCCTCCATTTTTTTTGGTCACTTAAAAAGGGCACTATAATTTTAATTTCCATTCGAATGAGTCCTCCCGCGATATTCAAGGACCACTGGGTCAATACAATCACCCTTGGAGAAAAAAAATAAAAATAAATAAATAAACACGCATCCGGGATCTTCTTCTGTCAAAAAACAAAAAATTCCACATTCTTGCAGATATAAACTTGGAACATCTACCATAGGGATCTCTGATACGCTGAATCTGATGGTGTGATTTTCATTAAGGTTCTATAACTTTTAGGAGGGTATTTTCTCCTTTCTTCGAAAATAAGGCAAATTTTCTCAGGGACGTAACTTTTGATGGGTAGGATTAAACTTAATGAAACATATATATTTAAAATCAGCACAGAAATCTGATTATTTTGATGTATCTATTGGTGCCAAAATCCCGTTTTTTAGAGTTTCGGTTACTATTGAGCCGGGTCGCTCCTTACTTACAGATCGTTACCACGATCTGTTTGATCTATTGGTATAAAGATTCCGTTTCAGTTCCGAGTTTCCGAGTTTCAGTTACTATTGAGCTGGGTTGCTAATTTTGTACATCGATCTATGAGACACCGAGCTGGGAGAAATAACTGTCTTTGCATCATGAACGTTTTAAAAGTTGCTGAGGTGTGATAATGTCTGAAGTTTCAGCTGTTTTATCACCCAACAATCTTTATTTCGATCCTAAAGGGCAAAAAGGAGACGCAAGAATTTTCGACAGATAAATGTCATACCCAAGGTACAAAAAGTGCTTGTCCGTATGTTTGTCCGAGTAGTAGAAACATAACAAAAATAAATATAAATAAATTTTTGATGCGTTTTTTTTATTTTTTTATCCCTATTTGTCTCTTTCTCCTTCTACTCTTCCCTACCCCTCTGTCTCTCTACCTCCTCCTGTTTCTCTCAGCTTCTTCAATCTCACTTAAAATTTATTTAATTGGCTCTGTGTGTAAGCACTACCCAAATTTGTCTTTCTTATATGTTTATTATCCTGCTGAGTAAATATAGGTGTATCATTTCAATTGTTGTAGGATGTTGTAGGAGGCACTGGATTTCCCATCATTATTAAAGAATAAGATCAGAAATTAAATAAAAAAAAACAAGAAAATAAAAAATTTTGTAATATCGCTTTATCACTCGTGATTTTTGTATTTGTATTAAAAAAGGTACTAGTGCATTAGATGTTTTTTTTATTATTTTATCCCTATTTGTTATATGGGAGGATCTTTCCATGAAGAAAGTTTTCACGGGGGAAGAGACATTGCTACGAAGGGGGCGCCGGATTTCCCATCATTATTAAAGAAAAAGATCAGAAATTAAATAAAAAAAAAAAAACAAAAAAAAAAAAAAGAAAATAAAATAAAAATAAAAAAAAAATACAGTGACCGTCATCAGTTTTTACTACTGATGACGGTCACTGTATATGTGACCGAAATATCTGGTATTTTTGTGAATTTCTATACACTGTCTATTAAAAAGGATTTTATCCCTATTTTGAACTTTTATTTTTAGAACCATGCTTGACCACTGTCATCACTGTAGTTTCAATATTCTAATTTCGGTTCGCAGACTTATCTTTAACTATGATTTTGCCTCTCATTATCTCTATTTGTTTTTTCTTTTATTAAGGATTAAAAAAAAATTGAATAGAATTTCTGAGAATGACGACACCTTAAGAGGATTTTAACGAAAATAAAACTACTTATTTCACGAATATATATTTATTGTTTTCATGGGATGGAACTTCTTATCCAACCATAAGGACAAATTGAAAAAATCCCTGTTTGAAAGCTATTTAACCCTTTATACGAGCTAGACCTTTCTTAAGCAAATACCTTTTTCTTCCAAGACCTGATTGCATCAAATGAGTGTCGATCAGTTGCCGAGAATGTGACCACAGCGGCATGAGCGCCTCGATAATATGCTTTAGTAATTGCATCAAATTCTTCTTGACCAGCAGTATCCCATAGCATTAATCGAACTTCTTCACCATGAAGTCTGAAAAATATAAGGCAAAATCAGAGAGAAGGCATGTTCCTAAATACAATGGGATACAGATTCAAGCGCTGGTGTCGTTGGGTATTTGGTTTGAAACGGGTCTGTGTCGTGACTCTGTAAGCTCAGCCAGAGCCAACCCAGCTCTAAATGGGTATCTTGAAAAATCTGGGGAAGGTAAACAGGTAAGGTTTTCCAAAAGCATAAGGTGGCTGGCCCCCATCTTCCATCATACTTTCTGGCTGTATGGCCACAAAACAGAGATCAGCACCGCCAGTTTGGATTATATAAAGTCTATTGCTACATTCTTTACCTTACCTATTCTGTACCTAGGATATGGATTCAGCTTCGAACTAATTGTCTGCCAATTCATTATAAAGATAATGTGAGAACGAGGGAAGGTCTGGAAGCTAAAGTCACTGCAAAGATATGTGGGGAAAAGGATCACATGGCTTGGGCCACTTTGACTTCTCGTTTAGGAAGCTTTTTTTCCTTTGGGAGGTTCAACTTTCGTTGATGGGAGTTCAACTGATAGTTCCAACTGTCAGGTTGATGGGTTGACGTTCCGCTTTGACCTCATGTGAAGGAAGTTTTTTTTATTTAGGAGGTTCAACTTTTGCTGATGGGAGTTCAACTGATTCTTTCATGATGATCAGCTGGAATTGAGGCTAAAAAAGTGGTTTTAAGGAACTGTATCCTCTTACCAGGGAGATGGATCGCTTCCTTCCATCCACATTTTGATAGCAGTTGGCTATAAAAAAATTCCATTGAACCAGTGGTGAATATTAAATGCATCATACTGAGACATCTAGACTATGGATTATATACCTTTGAAATACCTTCGCCACATTGAAGATATACGTGCCCAATGTATAGGAACTGAGATAAAGATCTCATTAACCTCTTGGCTGTTTGCAAAGAACTGAAGAACTTGAGTTTTGAGCTTTTCATGTATTTGACGGATTAGCTTGGTTTGTATAAAATTTCTAAAGCAGCAAGAATGTTGGGACTATAGGACAAGCTGTTCGTTTTGTTCAGATAGGCATGGAATATTCACAGAGGTTTTTATAAGGTGTGTAAGTTAGTAAAGCATTGTTTCTATTCTGGCATGTGATATAAAGCGACGCCGTTTTTACTTGTGGGGTTTAGGATTATTTAGAGTTTGTTAGCCATCGTCCATGGGGCTTGTGTACTAAACCCTTATATCTTGTTTTGCATATTGTAAGCATGAGAAGAACTTCAATTCATACTATTTTTGAAAAAAATGTATAGATGTTTGGGTTCGTCTACAATTATTTGCAATTTGTCTACAAATCTTTGGAAAGAAATCTGCGAAACAAAAGATAAGGAGGTTGACTCCTCCTCAAGATTCGTGATCTTTCTGAAAATCTATCAATGAGAATTTGCACCACGGTCACCTCAAATGCAAGGTGCTTTCCTCTCCTGAGAGGAGCGTTTTGGAAACCGGGAATGATGAGCTATTTCTACCGCGAAATATAGCGCTTAGAATCACAGTACCCTTGATAATTTGTGAACTTGGTAATTGTAAAGTGTGCACTATAGTTTACTTGGTAGTTGCATCTTCAAAATAACAAAATCATTGAACGTTATTGCTTCTCACTAGTAAATTTAAATTCAGCGGCTTTATCCATTGATATTTCTCACTCCCCGTTTTTAATGTTTACAAATAATATATTATTACTGTGCTGGTTGAAAAGCTTCGAAACACAACATTATTAATTTCTTTTTTTTATTGAAAGCTTGCCTGAAACCTATTTTTATCCCATAGATAACTTCATTTTCAAATAAAGATATCACTAACAAACCAGGAAAATGATAGTTACCTTCTGCAGAATCATTAGATCAAGCAGATGTATTAACTTCTGGATAGCACCATTTATTACATCAAACTTTGTTTTACTTGGACCATTAATCATTTAATATTTCACACAGTGCCAAAAAATAGCAACTGAAATATGGCAGAACAGAAGAAGAAGAAAAGTGATTGAGTTACTCAACCTTGTTCGTCTCCGTTGTGCCCAGAAGTTTTTATTATCTAACTATGATTTAAAGTAGCTCCTGATGAATAAGTAATTGCAATTCAAAAGGAAACAGAAGCAGTTTTTTTTTTTCGGATTTAGACCTAAGCTTCGCCTTTCGTCTCAACTAGGCATAATTGATCAGTAGGTCTACTCTTTTTAGCGGTGTATTATTTATCTCAGTTCCCTCTGAGCTTGTCCTTGAGTTTTTTGTGTTCCTTAAAAATGTTGTTTTTCATTTTTTTCTTTTGTGGTTACGGTATTCCTTTTGAATCAAATTTGGACAAAAAAGAGACGAGGCTTTGAAAAATTGGGACGGGGGAATAGCTTGCGTAGCTATGTTGGCCTCGGGCAGCTTGATGGCAGTGAGCTGTAAGTAGCGGCAGTAGTATAAACATATATATATATATATATATATATATATATATATATATATATATATATATATATATATATATATATATATATGTTACTGTGAATTTCCGAAATCTGGTTAACGTCGACATTCACCGGTGAATGTCCTCCGCTTTTCTCTGCTTGGATTTAATTAGGTTTGTGAATCAGCTTTTTCAGTCTTATGTGAGCATTGAGGGCAAAAGTTAAAGTTAGGTTATACATCTAAGAAATGGGCAAAAAACCTAATCTAACCTAACCGAATTTAACCTAAACTATCACAATCAAACCGTGCATGAGACTAAAAAAGTTTACTGACAACGCTGAATAAATCAAAGGAGAAAAAAAAGGTATTTTGGAAATATACTGAAAGGTATATATACCATATATACCCTATATATATATATATATATATATATATATATATATATATATATATATATATATATATATATATATATATATATATATATATATATATATATATATTAATTAATTTCTGTGTTTTTCAATTAAATTCTGTTCGTTTTATATTGACATAGTCTTTTCAGGGAAAAAGAAAATAACACTTTAAATCTTTTGGTTTTTTAAGACTTTATAGTTTGGCCTGCTATTTGTATGCTGGAGAACAATTTAAAAATCCGGACACAAATAGTACTGTTTAACTTAGTTTCATACCTCCTCTAGTTGACCTAAAATGGAAAACTTGATACCATTCGCAAAAAAATCTGTTTACTTTCTTTGATAACTTCATCACAGTGAATTTTGATTTAATCTTAAGGCAACATTTATTTTTTAAACATAATGGGCAAATGTGACGGTGGGAGTGGAAGGGGTAATAGTTGCCCTCCAATCACTTTCGACAGTTAAAAAGGGCATCAGTCTTTTCTATTTTCAATCGAATGAGCCCTTTTCGATGTTCCCACGACAACTTCTTCGATACGAAGTGCCCTGGTCTAAACAACAACAACAACAACAAAAAATATTACTAATCACTTTCGACTACTAAAAAGGGCACTAGCCCTTTGAATTTCAAATCAAATGAGCTCTTTTTGAAGTTTCTACGACAACGCCTTCTATAAAAAACATTATATGCCCCCAGGGCATAACTTAAAACTCTTGCCCTGAAAGTTGTGGGGGAGTGTCCCCCCACAAAATCAAAATAATATTTTCTATCTGTAAATCAACTACGCTGAACAAAGTGACTATCTCAAAATTTTAATTAGATGTGTTTGGGGGAATGATGGGAGTGGGGGGGGCTAGTTGTCCTCCAATCACTTTCGACTATTAAAAAGGGCACTAGCCCTTTGAATTTCCAATCGAATTAGCCTTTTTTGAAGTTTCTACGACAACGCCTGCTATAAAAGCCTTATATGCCCCCTGGGCATAACTTAAAACCCTTGCCCTGAGGGTTGTGGGGGAGTGTCCTTCTAAAAAAATATTTTCTATCTGGAAATCAACTAGCCTACGCTAAACAAAATGGTTATCTCAAAATTTTAATTGGATGTGTTTGGGGGAATGATGGGCGTGGGGGGGGGGGGGCTAGCGGCCCTCAAATCACTTTCGACTATTAAATAGGGCACTAGCCCTTTGAATTTCCAATCGAATTAGCCTTTTTTGAAGTTTCTACGACAACGCCTTCTATAAAAACATTATATTCCCCCAGGGCATAACTTAAAACCCTTGCCCTGAGGGTTGTGGGGGAATATCCTTCTCAAAAATATATTTTCTATCTGGAAATCAACTAGCCTATGCTAAACAAAATGGCTATCTCAAATTTTTGACTGGATATGTTTAGGTGAATGATGGACGTGGGGGGGGGTAGATGCCCTCCAATCACTTTTGACTGTTAAAAAGGGCACTAGTCCTTTGAACTTCCAATCGAATGAGCCTGTTTTCAAGCTTCTACGACAACGCCTTCTATAGAAACCTTTTATGCCCCCAGGGCATAAACCATAAAAGCCTTGCCCTGAGAGCTTTAAGGGAGTGTCCTCCTCAAAAACACATTTTTCTATGCGGAAATCAACTACGCTGAACAAAATGGCAATCTCACAATTTTGATTGGATGTGTTTGGGGGATTGATGGGCGTGGGGGTGTAGTTGCCCTCAAATCACTTTCGACTATTAAAAGGGCACTAACGCTTTGAATTTCCAATCGAATGAGCCTGTTTTGAAGTTTCCACGACAACACCTTCTATAAAGACCTTATATACCCCCAGGGCATAACCTTAAAACCCCTGCCCCGAGGGTTGTGGGGGAGTGTCCTCCTCAAAAAGATATTTTCTATCTGGAAATCAGCTACGCTGACAAAATGCCTATCTCTAAATTTTGATTGGATGTGTCAGGGGGAATGATGAGCGTGGTGGGGCTAGTTGCCTTCCAATCACTTTCGACTATTAAAAAGGGCACAAGCCCTTTGAATTTCAAATCGAATGAGCTTATTTGAAGTTTCTACGACAACGCCTTCTATAAAAACCTTATATGCCCCCAGGGCATAACTTAAAACCCTTGCCCTGAGGGTTGTGGGGAGTGTCCTCCTAAAAAAATATTTTCTATCTGGAAATCAACTAGCCTACGCTAAACAAAATGGCTCAAAATTTTGATTGGATGTGTTTGGGTGAATGATGGACGTGGGGGGGGGGGTAGTTGCCCTCCAATCACTTTCGACTATTAAAATGAATTCATGCCCGTCTAATTTTTAGTTAAATGAGCTTTTTTAGAAGTTTGTACGAAAGCAGCTTCTATAAAAACATCCTATGTCCACTGGCTATACCCTAAAACTCCTGTCATGGCGGGTGTTGGGAAGTTTTCTCGTCAAAAATACATTTTTCTATCTGGGAATCAACTACGCTGAACAAAATGGCTATCTCACAATTTTGATTGGATGTGTTTGGGGGAATGATGGGCGTGGGGGTGTAGTTGCCCTCCAATCACTTTCGACTATTAAAAGGGCACTAGCCCTTTGAATTTCCAATCGAATGAGCCTGTTTTGAAGTTTCCACGACAACACCTTCTATAAAGACCTTATATGCCCCCAGGGCATAACCTTAAAATCCCTGCCCCGAGGGTTCTGGGGGAGTGTCCTCCTCAAAAAGATATTTTCTATCTGGAAATCAGCTACGCTGACAAAATGCCTATCTCAAAACTTTGATTGGATGTGTCAGGGGGAATGATGAGCGTGGTGGGGTTAGTTGTCTTCCAATCAATTTCGACTATTAAAAAGGGCACAAGCCCTTTGAATTTCAAATAGAATGAGCTTATTTGAAGTTTCTACAACAACGCCTTCTATAAAAAACATTATATGCCCCCTGGGCATAACTTAAAACTCTTGTCCTGAAAGGTGTGGGGGAGTGTCCTCCTCAAAAACATATTTTCTATCTGGAAATCAACTACGCTGAACAAAATGGCTATCTCAAAATTTTAATTGGATGTGTTTGGGGGAATGAAGGGCGTGGGGGGGGGGGCTAGCTGCCCTCAAATCACTTACGACTATTAAAAAGGGCACTAGCCCTTTGGGCACTATGCCCCCTGGGCATAACTTAAAACCCTTGCCCTGAGGGTTGTGGGGGAGTGTCCTTCTAAAAAAATATTTTCTATCTGGAAATCAACTAGCCTACGCTAAACAAAATGGTTATCTCAAAATTTTGAATGGATGTGTTTGGGTGAATGATGGACGTGGGGGGGGGTAGTTTCCCTCCATCATTTTTGACTATTAAGAGGGGCACTAGCCCTTTGAATTTCCAATCGAATGAGCCTGTTTTGAAGTTTCTACGACAACGCCTTCTACAAAAACCTTATTTGCCCCCAGGGCATAACTTAAAAGCCTTGCCCTGAGGGTTGTGGGGGAGTCTCCCCCTCAAAAACACATTTTTCTATGTGGAAATCAACTACGCTGAACAAAATGCCTATCTCACAATTTTGATTGGATGTGTTTGGGGGATTGATGGGCGTGGTGGGGCTAGTTGCCCTCCAATCACTTTCGACTATTAAAAGGGCACTAGCCCTTTCCATCGAATTGCCCTAGCCATTTCCAATCGAATGAGCCTGTTTTGAAGTTTGTACGACAACACCTTCTATAAAGATCTTATATGCCCCCAGGGCATAACTAAAAATCCTTTTCCCGAAGGTTGTTGGGGAGGTACTTCATAATAGAGATATTTTCTCTCTGGAAATCAGCTATACTGACACAGTGCCCATCTATAAATTTTGATTGGATGTGTTTGGGGGAATGATGGGCATGGGGGGGCAAGTTGCCCTCCAATAACTTTTGATTATTAAAAAGGGCACTAGCCCTTTGAATTTCAAATCGAATGAGCCTTTTTTGAAGTTTATACGACAACGCCTTCTATAAGAACCTTATATGCCCCCAGGGCATAACTGAAAACCCTTTCCCTGAGGGTTGTGGGGGAGTGTCCTCCTCAAAAACATATTTTCTATATGGAAATCAACTACACTGAACAAAATGGATATCTCACAATTTTGATTGGATGTGTTCGGGGGAATGTGGTTCAATACCGCTTTCTAGGTCTATAATGAAAGAAAGGTTGAGGTGGTTAGGGCATGTTGTTTGGATGAAGAATGACAGATTTCCGAAGATTGTTCTTTTCGGCCAACCATCTAGGGCTAAACGGAAAGCAGGTCGTCCCCGTCTGGGGTGGGAGGACGTCATAAAGAAATATTTAAGGGAAATGGGAACTTCTTGGGAGGATGTAAAAATGGAGGTTTTGAATAGATTGGGTTGGAGGAGGAGCGTGCGTAGCTGTGTTGGCCTCAGGCGGCTTGGTGCTGCGATGAGTTGTTAGTAGTAGTAGTAGTAGTTCGGGGGAATGATCGGCAGGGGGGGACTAGTTGCCCTCCAATCCCTTTCGACTATTAAAAAGGGCACTAGAACTCTCAATTTCCAATCGAATGACCCCCTTTTGAAGTCTCTACGACAACCTCTTCTATATGAAGTGCCCTGCTTTAAAGACAAAAAAATAATAAACTGTATATTGTGTCAACATTGATCTTATATGCCCTCAGGGCATAACTTAAAACCCTTGCCCCGAGGGTTGTGGGGGAGTATCCTCCTCAAAAACATATTTTCTATCTGGAAATCAACTACGCGAAACAAAATGGATCTATCAAAATTTGATTGGCTGTGTTTGAGAGAATGATGCGCGTGGGGAGGAGGGGGCTAGTTTCCCTCCGATCACTTTCGACTATTAAAAAGGGCACTAGCCACTCCAATTTTCAATCGAATGAGCTCTTTTCGATGTTTCTACGACAGCTCCTTCGATACAAAGTGCCCGGGTATGGAGAAAAAAAAACAAAAAAAACAAATTGTGCCCACATCATTTCTTACTTAGGCAGCGCTAGTCCGCTGCCTATGATAGTATCTGCAAATACAAATTTTCGTTTTTTGGGCCTTGCAACAGACATTATATTATATAAATAACTGATGCATTGGAAACTCATAAATCTTATCTATGCTATGCATGACATCCTATAAGAAAAGACTTTATGAGGTCATATATGATGTCATAAGAAATGCTTATATGATGTACTAACATAGTACATGACGGCATATGCAAAAACCAAAATTAAGGCTCTTAAAGAATTTTCTGAGACTTCTGACCTATCTAGAACGTTTTATTATGCGAGAATATTCCAAGATAACAATTTTCACGAAAAAATATGGAGCCGTTTTTGAGAAAAAAAAATAAAAACATATATATACAATTATTGCTCATTTACAAATATAGCATATACATAAGCAAGTAAGTATGAATCCACTAGACCCTTAAGGTCCAAACCGGCGGTGCTGATCTCCGTTTCACGGCCCTCCAGCCAGGAAGTGCAATGGGGGGCTGGAAGCCAGCCATCCTGTGCTTTCTTATACCCTTCCTGCTTACCATCCCCAGATTTCTCCAGGTACCCATTTAAAGCTGTGCCGACTCTGGCTGAGCTTATAGAGTCACGCCACAGACCCCCGTCCCAAACCAGATAACTGACTACGCCAGGAATCAAACCCATGCCCCTTGGACAAACAATATATATATATATATATATATATATATATATATATATATATATATATATATATATATATATATATATATATATATATATATATATATATATATATATATATATATATATATATATATATATATATATATATATATATATATATATATATATATAAACGGAACGAACCTGAACAGAACTGGTGAATTATAGCAACATTTTAGAGGCACAAAAGTTGCTATGGAGCCAGTTCTATTCATGGAGCCAGGTGATTAATTGCTATTCTTTGGTTATCACTTACTTGCTGATGTTTTCAACCGGAAGATAACATTCAATAAATTTGCTCCTTTTACCACATCACGCAAGCAATCAATGAATTTTATGGGTTGATTTACACCGTTATTATTTGAGGAGCTGTCAGTATCAAGAGAAAGAAAAGACGTGCGTGGTTTCCTGACATCTCAAGCGCGAAATTCAAAATTAATGTTTGGTTTTATTGTTGCCCATAGTTTGGAATTATTTTCCCACGCAGCATCCCGCAAAAACTGTTAAAGTCTAAATATTGTTACTACTTATTGCAAAACTTATGTTATTATGGCACTGAGACGAGATCAAAGAATACCGACAATTAAAGATGTAGCGAGAGTACTCTGAATTAACTATTCTTTTATACCCGTTTTTTGGCTAATAAATCTGATAAAATTTTAGTTCTTTTGACAGACAACTAGAAGAAAATATAAGGATTCTGCTCTTGGAGTTGATCTTACTTCTCAGTTTTTTTTTTTTTTTTTTTTTTATAGAAAATCAGGGTTCATTCTGCTCTGATCCAGTGGTGTCAATTAAGAAGGGGAGCTGGGGCTGAGGCCCCTGTTTTTTTTCACCCTTATATTTTGAAAAAAATCTTTTTGTGGGATTGTAATTGAAAATGCCTTTGTGTTGGTACATCCCTTAAAAATAAAAACACAACAGATTTGCCTCCCCTCCTAGATATTAAAAAAAAATGGTTCCCCTCCCTAAATTTGGGCAGAAAAAACCCCAATCTGGAATTAACTGATTAACCGAAAATTTGAGCAGAACAATGCAGGATCAGAGAAGCAATATTTTAGAAGATTAAGTTGCCAACTGATGGCAGTTGGCAATCATGGCGATCAGTTCTACATATTTCAGTGGCTTTCATGAGAAAAGTTAGTGTTCATAGGACTAGAAAAACTGAAATCCCACCTTCCGAAATAAAACCTTGGCTACGCTCATTGGAGTGACTAGGGACATGGCCAACTTCCGCAGAAGAGCAAACTTAGCAGTCCAATAACAGGGACAAAATAGTCAGGAGTCTTAACTGATTGTTCATAATGTTGCAATGGTTAAGTCTGGTAATTAGTTATCTGATAAATAATGTGAAAAAATTGTATTGGCGAGTTTTCTTTCCGCGGTGGAAAAACCTTAGAAGTCATAATAGTTTTTTTTTTTAATAGATCCATTATAGTTTTTAACAAATTTAATTCATTCTTTGGTCGCTCTACAGCATTGCTCGCTGCTTTATTTGTAAACTCTTGCTGCACTTCTGGCGGCTTTCCGCATAAGTTATACCCAATTGCGGAGCTCAAGATAATAAGAACTTTAGTAATTTTTGGGGTTTACGATATTAGTGGCTGCCCTGTGCAGTCCATGAACCCCGTACTGCACATCAAGTTGGTTTACTCTTAAGTTATGTCAAAAATAAACATGTGTTGCTCGTGATAGGAGTAACTTTGGGAATATTTTGCTCTTCGATATTATTGGATACCATGTGAAGTCCATACACCCCTTGCTACACTTGTAGCTGCTTTCCTCATAAGTTCTGTCTGAAAAATATTCGAACCTCGAGATAACAGGAACTTTGGCAATTTAAGACAGCTGTTACAAGATGATAAAAAAAAACTAAAAAAAAAAAAACGATTGAAATGCCACAAGAGGTATAGCGGTGCTCAATAACATTGAAAAAAAAAACAAGCAATGACATAATTACCCTTAATTGCTCAAGAAAATATTTGAATGAATTCTAAAATAAAGTACTTATTAATAAGTAATACTAAAATGAAATTGTGTTTGTACATAGTAGTGATGACTGTTCTTTCAGAGATGAGGTCCAATTTTATTCTAATGTAAGCTTCCTATAGCCTTTTTCTCCATGGGTTATCGTATTTAGCCAAGGGTTCAAGAAAATTGGGAGACGGCTCATTCGAGCGGAAATTAAAATTCTAGTGCACTTTTTAAGCAGCAGGAAATAAGGTGCCAAAGCATAGTGGAATTTTCTGCTATTGTCTTTGGTCGTTTCCTTAAGTGAATCAGTACCAATAGACTGTATGGTGAAACCTTTACAAGTCATGAACCTTATATTGGGATTAATGATATTTATTTTTTTTTGTCTTTTGTTTTGATGAATGAATCTTATTATTATTTTATCAGGTCTAACCGCTAAACTCAAGCGATATGTTCAGTTTTACTATGTCCTCAGTAGGCTATATACTGACATTTTTATAGCTAAATTACACGAATTTGACTCAGTACGTTATGCTTAGTAAAGTAAATTTACTTAAGTAGTGAATTAAGTAAATTAGTTCATTAATTTTTACCTATTTCCTTCCTTAGTCCTCAGGATGTTTATATAATATGCATAAGATATGTGCCAAAAAGATGTATTTGAATAGGCCCATTGTCCAACTAGCAAATTGCTAAGGTTTCCAGCAAATCCGAAGATGGAGGCTGTAGCCTAAGTATGTTATAATTTTAACTATATTTGCATCACAGTGGCATCCTACTTTTGGTTGGATGTACCAACGAAAGTGTTGCGGGTGTGGAACTTCGAGTTTTTGTGCCACAGACTAAATGTCACCGTAGTTGTCAACCTCAAAACTACCACCTCAAATGCCACCTCAAAACTTCAAGAATTGTATGTCTCCGGAAGCATTTTTCTTCCAAAAAAAATTATGACAAGTTTCATATATATGGTCTCAAACTACACCTTGTTCTTTTTTTTTTTTTTTTTTTTTTTTCTTTAAGAATTAGCAAACTATCCCTAACACTAACAAATCTTCGCATCGAACTAACAACTCCCTCCCAATACCAATAAACCCCCACCCAACACTATCAAATTTCTCTCAGAATCAATCAGGTCTCTAACAAGTCTTCCTTCGAAGTCAGGCTTCCCAACGTTCAAGTTAGGTTCAAACGTTCAACTTCCCAACATTAAGAACACCTTGTTCTTAAAATAAAATTTATCCCTTATTTCCTGCAACACAATCAACGCTGTTAGTTTTTAAAAGTGCACCACATATACAAACTAATGCTTTGTTAAATAACATAAAATTAAAAAACATAAAAACATAAAACATAAAAAAACCTCAAAACTTAAAACCTAAAATAATTTATGCTGTTATTTTTAAATGGTTACATGTAATAAGAAGTGTTATGTTATTTTGCTTACGCAAAAACGGTATAGTAAAATTAGTAAATAATTTCCATCTAAACATTTCACTATTCAATGCAAAATATCGTCATTGCTTTGCATTATTTTGTAACCACTTACATGAAGACACCTCTCCCAGCCCTAATAAGCATCGAAAATAAATGAAATATTGAGAAGCGAGCCGATGCACAGGTTAGTAATTCTATATGTCTCATGATGAATAGACTTTATGATTCTTGCTTACAAGTTATTCCTTACGATAGGGGAAAATCCCTAAAGAGGGAAAATTTGAAGCCTACTAGCTTGATTTATATCTCCTGTCATGTGGTGTTCAGCATAGAGAGTGACGTCTGCCTCTTCCATCTGGTTCGACCTGTTGCGAACGCTTGTACTTCACCCAGTCTCATGTTGCCATCGACAGGAACTTGTGCATGCTGCCGGTCCGTTATTTCTTCGGTCGAATGCTTTCCTTTCTCCCGGTCCTTCGTTTCTCCAGTCGTTTCTTTGACAGATATCTCCTGTCAGAAGCTGGTCGGCATATATAGTGACGTCTGCCTTTTCTCTCTCGTTCGATCCATTGTGAGCACTTGTACTTCCCCCGTTCTCAAGTTGCCATTAACAGAAACTATGACAGGCAGCCGGTCCATCGTTTCTTCTTACTTACTTAAAGCTCTTGCTCGGCAGCGTCGCCAGCGTAGAGGGAACCAGTCGTCAGCGCCGTCAGTCTTCTCCAGAGTGGTCGTTTCAGGGCGAAGGTTGTCGCTTCAGCCGGGTTGATGTTTCTGGAGGCGAGCCGATCACGGATGACGTCCGCCCATCTGGTGCGTGGTCTTCCCCTAGGACGCCTCCAGCCGTTTGCAGCTGGGTCAAAATCGAAGATGAGCCGGGCGGGTGTTTGGGCAGGCAGACGGAGCAGATGACCGTACCAACGCAGCGAGCGAGACTCAAGCTGCTCGGACAGGGGTGGGAGTTTGAAGGACCTGATGATTTCCGAATTTCGTACCCTGTCGGACCATCGGGAGCGTTCGATTTTTCGGAGGTGTTTCGTCTGGATGGCATCTACCTTCAGCGTCTGTGTCTGAGTCAGCGACCGATTCTCGGCAGAATAGAGCATAACGCTGGCAGCCGAAGCAGAATATATTCGTGCTTTGGTGAGACGGTTGATCTGGGGTTTATGGAAGACTGTTTTTAGAAGGCGACCGAAGACAGAGTTTGCTTTTGCCGCTCTTGCTGATATTTCGGCATCTAGTCTTCCGTTTGAGCAGAAAATTGAACCAAGGTAGGTAAACTGCTTGACTACCTCTACAGTTTGGCCACAAATTTCTACAGATGACAGGGGGTTAGACGGCGTTTTCTCAACGGGCATTATCTTGGTCTTTGACCAATTTATTTTCAGACCGAGTTTCTCAGCGGCAGAGGCCAGTGTTTCCAGTGTAGTTTTGAGGTCACTAATGTTTTCGCATATTAGCGCTACGTCGTCGGCAAAGTCGACGTCTGAAAGAACTCTTCCAGCAAAGTCTATGCCAAACGGCTGCACCTGCTGTGTTTTATTCAGGATATGGTCTATTACACAGTTAAAAAACTCAAGTGCAGCGGCACATCCTTGCCGGACACCATTTTTAATTTTGAAATATCCGGAAGGCCGTCCATTTACGATCACCGCACTTTTAGTGTTATTATACAGCTCTTTGAGGAGATCGATGATTTTCATGGGCACGCCAGCAGACTGGAGGATTAGCCATAGTGACTGCACATCGACAGCGTCGAAGGCAGATCAAAAATCGACAAAGGCAATGTACATCTTCCTTTTATATTTAAGAGTTTTCTCTACTAGCTGTCTAATCGTATAGATTTGCTCGGTGGTGGACCTGCCTGGCATGAAGCCAGCTTGCTGGGGGTGACGGAGGGCATGGAGGTATCTTGTTGCCCGTTTGAGAAGCAGCATAGCGAAGAGCTTTCCAGGAACTGAGAGTAAAGTTATGCCACGATAATTGCTACATTCTGCTTTGCTCCCCTTCCTCTTGTAGATTGGTACAAGTAGGCCCTTTTTCCAGTCTGAGGAGACTTTTTCAGAGCGCCAAACAAGGTTAAACAGCATTTGTAGCCAGAGGATCATGGCTGGACCCCCATTTTTAAGGAATTCCGATGTTAGGCCACATATTCCTGGCGCTTTGTTATTCTTTAGCTTGCGGGTGGCAGCTTTTATCTCCTCCGCTGTAAATTCAGGACCATCAGGAGCAGGTCGGGTAGTAGCCGCAGCAGAATCTAGCTCATGGTCCGTCTGGTCTGGTGGATCTGAGTTGAGCAGTTTCTCAAAGTGGTCCTCCCACTGGCGGAGGCATTGTGATTGGTCGTAGATATTCTCACCGCTACCGCTTCGAAGGTATGGCGTAGTTTGAGTGTGCTGACCTGACAGCTCACGAAGAATCTTGTAGGTGGCTCCACTGTCCTTTTTCTTGGCGGCCTCTTGCAGTTCGGATGCCTTGCTGTCAATAAAAGCCTTGCGGTCTTTATGCAGCATGGAATTGCGCCCTTTGTTTAGCAGTCTGTATGTAGCCATGTCCCCGGCAAGACGTGCTTCTCGCCTGAGCTCTATGATGGCAAGGGAGTGATTACTGATCCAGTCCTTTTTCTTCCGTTGCCCCATTCCAACAACGTCAGTTGCTGCCGCAAGAGTGTTCTCTTTGAAGGACTTCCATGCAACTTCACTATCATCGCATTGGCCAAGGACCTCAAATCTGTTGGACATCTCCACATGGTACCGCTCAGCGTTTCTTTGGTCGCTTCAAAATGGTCATGATATGGCAGATGTCGTAGATCAGTTTTGCGGCACGAAGCCATTCAGAGCAGGTGTCCTAACCAGCTTAATGTTCGATCGTCTTTTGGGGTTGAAGACCGATGCTGGAAAACCATTCTTAAGGGTTGTTGCACGTGCTTGTCATGTCTTAGCTTCGTGGAGTATCACAGGGCAAAATTTAATCCTTGGTTCAAACTGATATGATTTTTTTTTAAGCAAGGCGGCTCACGGTTAGCACATTCAGGAAAATCGAAAAATATTCAATAAAAAAACGGCTTATTGGAGCCATTTAAGCACGTAAACTATGAGTAGAATTGTAAACAGAATAGGATTAAATCAAGCTATAGAAGCCAAGAAAAATATTCAAAGGAATAGCCTGTATTAGCATAGGCTAGCTGTGTCTAATTAATAATATAATTCGTATTTTCTGTGTTCGTTTCCCCGGAAACGCTTCCCAGGCCTTGATGATTAAAGTTTGGATTAAAAGGAGATGGCCCTCATGCTCTTTGTCGTGTAATAATGGACGATTTCTGATAAATATGATTAGTTTCTCGCTTCTTTGAATTGGATATTTCTCAAAGGCTTTCCATTCAGAATAATCGGCGCGTCTTTAAACGGTTCAGTAGAAAATTTCAACCCAGCCATTAGTAGTGACGCTATTCCAGATCCTGTGAAGCACATAGGTACTACTCTTTTCTTCTTTACAAGTTTAACGGCTGTTCATGAGGAGAGTATAATGACGAATCTGCTAGTGTCGCCATCTATCCAACTTCTTCCAGATATTTCTTTTCTTCAAGATTGTTATCTTCGAGATATTTTTTTTTCAAGATTTTTTTCTTCGAGATGTTTTTCTTCAAGAATTTCTTCCTCGAGATATTTTTTCTTCAAGGTTTGCTTCGAGATGTTTTTTTTCTTCAAGATTTTATTTCTTCGAGACTTGTTTCTTCAGGGCATTTCTAAGACGATTATTGTTTACATTTTACACATATATGGTTGTTACATCATAGTTTAGGAGATATTCACTTTTACTTATGCAAATTTAAATGAGGATGATTTAGTTTTGAGGGTAGACGACACTTGTTTTGGTTCAGGGAACCTTTATACTCTACGACAGTCATGGAGGGTATACGAGAGTCATATAAGGGGTCACCGATCCCTCAAGACTTTTTTTTCTTAAAAATATATTTCTTCAGGGCAAGAAGCAGGTGTTATTGTTTATTTGGTCTATTGCGCAAACGTGGTTGATACATCATAGTTTAGGAGATATTATTGTTTATTTATGCAAATTTAAATGTGGATTACATAGTTTTGAGGGTAAACGGCTCATGTTTTGGTTTAGGGAGCCTTTATAATCCGGTGACAACGGGTTTTGTGTGTAATAAACTATGAAATTTTTTGTATGGTGTAGGAATCAAATGTGAGCCCCGAGATTTCCGATGGTAAAGGACAGACGCGTTAGTCAACTGAAGCAAAAAGTCAATGATATTATTATGTTCTAAGAAATAAAATTCAAAGTGGATGGCAGGCAATTTTAAATGATATCTCTGGACATCTGACAGGTCATTAGAAAGTGGTTTTGTCAGTTGTATATCTTTGAAGAGAGCCATAGGCACACAGGTTGTTAAACTGAAAAAAATTGCAGACTTAAATCAAAGATTTGTCTTGCAAGTGGCATGGTTTAAGGAAATGTTTGAAGTTGCAAGCTAGAAACATGGGTAACAGGCACTCGGGTTTTTAAATTGAGAAAAGATGCAGACTAAAATCAAGGATTTGTCTTGCAATTGGCATGTTTTAAGGAAATGTTTGAAGTTGCAAGCTAGAAACAGGGGGAGGGGGCAAAATAAAAGATCGAGAAAAACATTGTCTTGCAATTGGCATGTTTCAAGGAAATGTTCGAAGTTTTAAGTTAGAAACAGGGGCCATAGGCACACAGGTTATTAAATTGAGAAAAATTACAGATTTAGATCAAGGATTTGTCTTTGTCTTGCAATTGGCATGTTTTAAGAAAATATTTAAAGTTGCAAGCTAGAAACAGGTGACACAGGCACACATGTTGTTAAACTGAGAAAAATCGGAGACTAAAATAAAGGATTTATTTTGCATTGGCAAGTTTTAAGGAAATGTTTGAAGTTGCAAGTTAGAAACAGGGGAGCAAAATAAAAGATCGAGAAAAGCAGAGCCCCACTATAGGAATTCTTAACATTCGTTGAGAAATGACAGAGAAGATTCCTAATCAACCCTGAATCAGCCCCCTCCCCAGCTCTCCCTCCGGGGGGCTCCGAATCTCCATGTTTTTTTTTCATTACTTTCCCAGGTTTAATAGATCCAGGGCATGAAAAAAAAATTCAACCTTGAGAGTAGGGTGGTACAGCGATAGACAGCAACACTGTTTTTTCTGTGTTTCTAAGACTAGATGATAATCTTGCCTTCTTCCTATGAAGTTTGTTTTCTAACACGCAAACATTTCAAGATATACTAGAAATGACATACTTTTTCTGTTTCCGTTTTTTTTTTTTTTTTATTTGAACCCTAACACTTTTTTGGATTTGAAAAACCTTGTTTACATTTTCATACACATCTGGGGGCCACTTTGACTAAGGTCGTATTAGCTTTTAAGGGTTTTAAGCGATTATCTTCCATATTTTAATATTGTTGCATATTTTTAATATTTTCTAAGCTTATGGGTCGAAGTTTTGCGAGTTTTTAAGAGATTATTTTCCATATTTTAACTTTTTTTTCATATTTTCCATTATTTTCTTGGATTAAATAGATCCAAGGCATGAAAAAATTCAACCTCGAGAGCAGAGTGGCACAGCAATACAGTTTTTTTTGTGTTTCTAAGGCCATACAATAATTTTTTGAGAGTCTTAAGATATTATATCCTATATTTTAATTTTTTCAAATTTTTCATTATTTTCCCGGGTTTAATAGACCCGGGCCGTGGCAAATTCAATCTCGAGAGCAGAGAGGCACAGCGATAGACAGCAGTACCGTTTTTTTTCTTTCTAAGACTAGACGATAATCTTTCCTTCTTTCTATGAATTTTGTTTTTTCTGACATGCAAACATTTCAAGATATACTAGAAAAGACGCACAATTTCTGATTTATCATATTTTTTTATTTTATATTTGAACCCTAACATTTTCTCGGATTTGAAAACCTTGCTTACGCTTTCACACACATACGGGGGCCATTTTTACTAACGGCATAATAGCTTTTGTGGGTTTTAAGTGATTATTTTCCGTATTGTAACAGTTATTTCATATTTTAATATTTTCTAGGGTTTGTGGGTCCATGTTTTGAAAGTTTAAGAAATTATTTTCCATATTTTAATATTTTTTCGTATTTTTTCATTATTTTCCCAGGTTTAATAGATACAGGGCATAAACAAATTCAGCCTCGAAAGCAGAGTGGCAAAGCGATAGGCAGCAATACCGGTTTTTGTGTTTCTAAGACTAGACGATAATTTTTCGTTCTTTTTATGAAGTTTGTTTTCTGAACCACAAACACTTCAAAATACACTAGAAAAGACATACTATTTCTGTGTTATCATATTTTTAAAATTTATATTAGGCCCTAACACTTTCTCGGATTTGAAAACCTTGTTTACATTTTCATACACATCTCGGGGCCATTTTGACTAAGGGCATACTAGCTTTTAAGGTTTTTAAGCGATTATTTTCCATATTTAACATTTATTTCATATTTTTAATATTTTCTAGGCTTATGGGTGGAGTTATTGAGAGTTTTCTAAATTATGTTTTCATATTTTTAACATTTTTGTTCATATTTTTCGTTATTTTCCTAAGTTTAATAGATCCAGGCCATTAAAAAATTCAACCTCGAGGGCAAAGTGGTATAGTGATAGACAGCGATTCCGTTTGTTTTTTTGTTGTTGTTGTTTTTTTTTGTCTCTAAGACTAGACAATAATCATTCCTTCTTTCTATGAAGTTTCTTTTCAGACACACAAACATTTCAAGATATACTAGAAAAGACATACTATTTAGGTGTTATCATATTTTTTTAATTTTGTATTGAACCATAATACTTTCTAGGATTTGAAAACCCTGTTTATATTTTCATACAAATCTGGGTACCATTTTGACTAAGGGTATACTAGCTTTTAAGAGTATTATCGATTATTTTTCACATTTTAACAATTGTTAAAATGTGTCCAGGTCCATGTTTGGGTCCAGGTGTTGAAAAAAAAAATTCACGAAGAAGTTGGATAGATAGCGGCCCTAGGGAAATCACCGTTAATTAAAAGTCCTGACGTGGTCTTGGAGGGCCCAAGGATCCACTTAGTGCCGCGAATCATGTGGATCGAAAATTCTTGCATAATTCCTAATAAAACTGGGTACAACATGCCTCCTTTTCCGCTAAAGAACCTGATGATGGGAGGGTCAAAAAGGACTTTTATCTCTTTTAATTGAACAGTTTATTGCCTTAATGTGGACTAACTGTCTAACATCATTACTCAGAAAGAAGCAAAGGAAAACCTCTTATTTCTTTAGCAATGAGGGAATGGTGAAAGTAGCGCATGTAATGAAGTCCCAAACACAGAGAAAAATTGTAACCCTAACCGAAATCACAAACTCAAATGGCTTTGTAGATGGTAGCACTTATTGGCTGGTGGAAATTGCTTTTTTGCGTCCCTAGATCGTTCTATTTGAGATTTTGTGATGGTGCCAAGATATCGTAACACTCCTCAAGCGCTGATAGATTGGAGCAAAACTTTGAACGGAACAATTTGTTAACAGGACAATCAACGAAACAACTTCAGATAAATAGATAAAACAACTTCAGATGGATAGTCTGTAGCATACACTATAGAAAGAGGTCTAAACTTCAAAGCGGTATTGATTAGAGCCTCACCAGTTTCTTCCACTAAGCTGAAATCCGCGCATTAAAAAAAATAATAATAAATAAAGTGCTGTTCCCACAGCACAGTTACTGATTACTACTTGCAACTACCTTTTTTCGGCTATTAGGCCGAAAAACAGTAGTAAAAAAATTATCTGAAAGCGGCTATTGTCGATAGTAGGTGTAAATATATATATAAATATATACATATATATATATATATATATATATATATATATATATATATATATATATATATATATATATATATATATATATATATATATATATATATATATATATATATATATATATATTTCCAACGCAACAGTTATTTATATAGTATAACATCTTTTGGAAGGCCCAAAAACCAAAATTTGCAGTTGCAGTTACTATAAATGATGATTCTTTGGAACCAACATCTGAACTAACGTGTCAAAAATGAAAATGAAGAGCAAAGACACAGGCGGTTAGAATACATTCGAAAATGAAAATTAGAAAATATTAGAAATCAAAATTAAGAGCAAAGACACACGCAGTTAGAAGACATACGACATAAGAGACAAGTGAGGGAGTCATTGAGCTGAACCAATAGACACTATCTGAATCCAAGTTATTAAAAACGCATATCTGCAATATCTTAGAAACGGGTAAGGGTAATAACTTGAAAATTTCAGGGCCACTACAACTACTGCCGTGGCTGCAAATACGATGGGTTGCGACTACAACAATGACTACTTCCGACTGCGGCAACTTGCGACTTAGCTGCAACTGCTTGCAACTGCTACTACTTTACTTGTGACTACTTTCAGAGAATATTAGGGGATGTTGAACAAAATCAAAAATATCAAAAAAAAGTGCATCAGCAATATCTCAGAAACGACTGAGGGCATTAAGTTGAAACTTTCAGGTCATATTGAACAGTGCTTCAACCTTCATATAATGCTTAGGGGGATTTTAAACTAAATCAAAAGACACTCTGTGCATCTAGGTTATCAACAAAGTATATCTGCAGTATCATAGGAGCGGCTAAGCGTCAGAATATCTAATCAAAAGATACTACGTACATCTCGGTTATCAGAAGGGCGTATAGGAAATATCCCAGAAACAGCTAATGACAATTAGTTGAAACTTTCAGGGACTATTGATTGGGAGTTCAAATAAATCAAAAGCCACTTATTAGAACTATTAACTTAAAATGAGATATTTTAAGGTTTTAACGCCAGAGACATGAAAAACTGGAGAAATTTCGATTATATTAACCAAAACCAATACTTTGGCAATCAAAAACGAACAGAAATGAATTAAAAGAAAACTTTCCAAAAAAAATTTTTCCTAGAAAAGTAAAGAGTAATTATACTAATGAACAACAGAAAAAAAATCTATAATAATTCAAACTCAAAAGGACCAAAAATTATTATTAAATAATAAATGAAACCTAAAACAAATTGAAATTTAAATTAACGATTAAAGGAAGCATAGAGATAGTAGGTAATAACATAGTAAATAAATAAATCTTAAAACGAGTAAGAATTAAATTGTATGATCAAGTCAAACTTAAAAAAGAGCATAAATTACTACAAACAGGAGTTCGGCTATTGCCCATTTCTCCCTTCACCAACCGTAAACGTCTAAAGCTTGTTCCGTCATTTGCGCTTTACTGAAAACGAAATAAATTACAAACCCTTCTTTTATATTTACAATATCAAAAAGAAAAAATAGAAATTGTAAGGAATAAAATTTTTAATTGCTGAGTTTCCAAGAATTAATATTATTATTTATCAGATACTCAGTTTATTTTCATTAGTTTTTTCCAGTCCTTTTGATTATTATATTGTTTTTATATTCATTTTTCGTCCTTGTTTTGAAATATATAAATAGTTTCTTGTTTATTATTTTAATAACAATACAATTTGAGTGTTCCCTCTGCTTCACATTAACTGACTTAATTGGTAATCCCTTGCTTTTTAATATATCCATTTTTACTCGATTTTCAGGCACTATAGAACTGTCGAACAAATTTTTTTACATAACATAATATATACCCTTCAAAATTAAGACGGTTGATTTATTTTTAATGGTTACAATTAGCTAAGGACTTTGTCACCTGTGCTAGTTTCGGTGTGTTATTGTTCTGTTCTCCTATGGTTTTAATCAACAATTAGAGGAAAATTTCACCATTAATTCATAACGGGAATTCAGGTCTAACCATCTATTGACTTAAAATTTTAAAATTTGACATAACATTCGACACAACGTTTATATACCTTTCAAAACTAAGACGGTTGATTTATTTTTTGACATAACGTTTATATACCGTTTAAATTCAAGACGGTTGATTTATTTTTTAGTGGTTGCAATCAGTCAAAGTCTATGTCCCCTGTGCAAGTTTCGGTGTGTTACTGTTCTGCTATCCTATGGTTCTAATAAATCAAAGGAAGAGGAAAATTTTACCATTACTTCATAGCTGAAATTCAGGTCTACCCATCTATTGAATTAAATATCTAAATTTGACATAACATTCGACATAACGTTTATATACCCTTCCAATTTAAGACGGTTGATTTATTCTTTTACATAACGTTTATATACCGTCTAAATTCAAGACGGTTGATTTATTTTTTAGTGGTTGCAATCAGTCAAAGTCTATGTCCCCTGTGCTAGTTTCGGTGTGTTATTGTTCTGCTATCCTATGGTTCTAATAAGTCAACGAAAGAGGAAAATTTTACCATTACTCTATAACTTAAATTCAGGTCTATCCATCTCACTGTATATAAATTTATACAGTATAATCAAACTCAGTAATTTTTGGCTACTACATTACCGGCGCGTACAAACAGCTCCTCCCATTTAATCTGCCATCAGCGGTCCAGCGTATATTACCCTGGAATACGTATTTTGGCAGAAACTTTCTCAAAATGCCCTTGAAACCAACTTGTAATTTCTAAAAACATCTAATAATAACATTGCACTACTAATTACCGATTTTTATCTATGTATTGGAATAGACTAATTTAAAATCAGATTCTTTAAAAGTTAGTGTTGCAAAGGTGAAGCCAAGTTTCGTGTTCAAGAGAAATCTGATTTGTCCGATTTGTTACCCGTGAAAAAATCTAATGTCGCTTATGTTTATACTTATTTAAATGTTCTCCGGAGCACTTGCATCTCGGCCCGGCTTTGTCTAATGGTTGATATAGGGAATAATTGAACTGTCTAAATTTATCTACAGTGATCCATTCCATCTATAGAATTAAACTTCTACAATTTAATACACAGGCAAGGCCGTATCAAAAGGGGGAGGTGGATTGAGTCCGTTTATTTTTGAACTAAAATCAACTAGGTGGAACTGATAAAAAACTTGAGGGCCATGGCTAATTGGAGTTAAGCCAAGAAATATAGTCTCAGTGAGAGACAAAGTTGGCATAACCCTTTTCCAGAATTGTATGAAAATGGTCATTTCACTTTTTGAATGTCTATCATTTATTCTAGGACAGGATGGATGATACATTCGTAAAAACGTAACAAAAGTGCGTATAAATAATTTTGAAGCAGTTTTAAATAGATTTTTCTTATGAACCCCCACCCCCGAAAAATAACCCTCCCGAACAAAAATCGTGGATACGGCTCTGTTTTTTTTTTATATTAAAAATACGTTAAAAATTGATTGGAATTCGTTGAAAAAAGGACAATTTTCTATTTTTGAGCATGTTTAAATCCTTCTCTAAGAAAAATTCCTATTAGTATATTAATATTGGCTCGTTGACTGGACAGATTTGAGACTAATGAACGCAATGATATAAGTATCTTGCCCTTTTGGTGAAAATTACGGCTGCAGGCTTGTCTCAAAATTGCTTGTTTCAGAGGGAACAAACATCTTAAAAGTCAAAAGGTTTAATTTCTCTTCTTGACATGAGCATAAAATTGGAAAATAGGAACAGAGATGAATTGTGCCCTTTTGAAAATGGCTTGAGGGTACAAAGAAATAAAATACCCCCATTGTATTTTGTCCATTTCTAGTTGCTTTAATTTGTTCATTCTTCCTTTTTCTAATTTATTTAGTATTAGCATCATTTTAAAAGATAGCTAAATTGCCACAAACATCTCGTCAAACTTTGAAGTGCCATTTACTGTATCACAAAATGAAATAAAATTGAACCCAATTATAGAAAATTCTCTAATACAATTAATATGTTAAATTCATTAAAATCAAAAGCTTCAAAACCAGGTTGATGTTTAAGAATTTATTTCGAGAAGGGGGGAGGTGGCAAATTTTTTAAAGAGCAAAACAAAATAGACAATTCTACAGAAATATAGAGAAAAAATCCGAGTGTTTTATGCTGAGGAGGCTAGGTACCTAGCAAGAGCGGATCCAGGATTTTTGTTCGGGGGGGGGGTACCCGATCTTTTCCCGTGGACTTTGTCTCACATCCCGTGGTTTTGTCTTCACAGGTATTTTTTAGACTAATTTTTGACTCGGTCAAAAATTTAGGAGGGAGGGGGGTTCAAACCAGGTAACCCCCCCCCCGGGATACGGCCTTGGTACCTAGTAACCTCTCTCGTGTGTATCAATGTAGCCTACAGCTTTAATTTTTCTTTAGGGGTCTTGATACAACTGAATAACATATGGTACGCAAAATAAGAAAAAAGGCCAAATATACAAACAAAATGTTCAAAGGTTAAACGAGCAAAAACACTGCCTGCGACAAACTGTCGTTTCTTTCAGTTTGACTATTTTTAGAAAGTATCAGACATTATTAAAATACTTACCTAATTTGCCTTTCCATAAAATCCACTCCGATTGTTTTTTTATAGTCTTTAGTAAAAATTCCTTTGCAATACCGCTGAATTAGACTAGACTTTCCAACAGCACCATTTCCGACAATAACTACCTTTGAAATAAATAGAACTATTATATATAAGCTTCTATTTCCGGCTGTTGCTCAGAAGCATAGAATTAAAATACAAAACAAAATTATGGCCTTTTCCATAATTTATTATGCACAAGAACCTCAGAAAATTAAGAAAAAAACTAATTGAAAGAGTAAATAACGAAACAAAATATGTGTGATTCAAATTCCTCTTTGGGTCTGGTGAAATTAATTATTTCCTTTCAAGATTTCTTAATTAGCTTGCCCGCCCCATAATTCTAAAAATATTACATCTATTCAATACATCCGCTTTAGATATTTTGGCACTGAATTACTGAGTTACGCCAACTCTGAGCCCTGTCAGCAGTCAATGGGAGTCAATGTCACTCCCATGGGAGTGACATGGGAGTCAATGGGAGTCAACAGCAGTCAATGTCACTTCACATTTTCGCCCTTGGTCTCTATCAATGCTTATGTTTAATTACAATTTAATTTAAAATTAATGCACATACATCCATAGAACAAGAACATTCTCCAATCTTCGACTTGATGTAGTCTCAAAGCTTCCCGGTTCGATGTAGTCTCAAAGCTTCCCGGTTCGATGTAGTCTCGAAGCCATGGGCGTACGGAGGGGGAAGGGGGGCAGAGAAGGGAAGCTGTCCTCCCTAGAACTTCAAATTTACAATAGATATGGCTGGAAAAGCACATGGTTGAAAAAATCAGTTGAAAAGGGCAGATGGCTAAAAAAGCAGTGGATAAAAGGCAGATGGTTGAAAAATGGAAATAAAAAGCTGGAATGACAGAATAAAAGTCAAACAAGAAGAAATTATCCCTAATGTCTTGGAAATATTTAGCTCTAATCCAAGAAGATTGATTAATGCTGAAGCTTATTGATGATTGATGATTTTTGGTGATTACTTACTAATAAAAATGTATACGCATGATATCTTGCTGGCAATGTAAGGTTTTGTGAACTGCCAGTATAACTTCAGCCCCCACCCTTCATCACAGAGTCGGCTGCCCCCCCCCCTAGAGAAGAAGCTACGTACTCCTATGCTCGAAGCATCCCGGTTCCATGTAGTCTCAAAGCTTCCCGGTTCGATGTAGTCTCGAAGCTTCTCTTGACCTTCACCAATAAGGTTCAAGTATATTCTTCAAGTATATAATCCCATAATTCAAGTATATGTTGTGGTTTCAAAGAAGAAAATATTCATTATACTTATTGAATTTACATCTAGAATACAACTGTCTAGCTCTTTGAGATATTTCACAACTTTTTTTGTCAGTTCCATGATTACCTTCTATATAAAGTAGTGGTGGTTCTAGGCCTGGGGAGGGGGTGGGGGCTCCTCCCAGTTTTTCTGACATCTCACATTGTATTCCTTTTATTTTACATTTTTACACTTACTCTGGTATACCTTGCTCTCCCAGATTATGGGGCCTACAACCATGGGCGCATGAAGGGGGGACAGAGGGGTGCATATACCCCCAGTGGTGGATCCAGGAGGGGAGGGGGCGCGCGCCCTCCACTAACGTAGTCTGAAGTAGTGTAATTTGCTTAATTAACAAAATTTTGCGTTAAATAAACTTGCTCCTAACGCAAATTTATCGGATCAACCTATTTTGCGCCTCCCCCCCCTAAATAAATCCTGGATCCACCCCTGGCTGCCCCCCCTAGAAATTCAAATTTACACTAGATGTGGCCAAAAAAGCAGATGGTTGAAAAAGCAGTTGAAAAAAAGGTAGATGGCTAAAAAAACAGTTGATAAAAGGTAGATGGTTGAAAAAGCTGGAAATAAACAGCTGAAATGACGGAATAAAAGTCAAACAAAAAGCAATTATCCATAATGTCTTGGAAAGATCCAGCTCTAATCCAAGAAGATTGATTAATGCTGAAGCTTATTGATGATTTATGATTTTTGGTGATTACTTGCTGGCATGATAGAACTTGCTAGCAATGTAAAGTTTTGTGAACTGCCAATATAACTTCAGCCCCCCTCTCTTCATCACAGAATCGGCTGCCCGCCCCCTAGAGAAAAGCTACGCACGCCCATCGCCCCATGCCTAAAACCGTTAATGATATAAAGGCTTCAGAGCAGAGCAAATAGACAGACTTTTGATTGCTAAATATAACCTAGACATTGTAATTGATATTGCTCTTTCAAGCAGTTCATTCAAAGGACTTGAAAATCATCAATCAGGTCATCTTGGCTCTACGATTAAATAAAAAAAAAAGTTTTTTTAACTGAAAGTAAGGAGTGACACTAAAACTTAAAACGATCAGAAATTATTCCGTGTATGAAAGGGGCTGTCTCCTCCTCACCGCCCCGCTCTTTACACTGAAGTTTTTTATTGTTTTAAAAAGTTGATGAGTTGTGAGAAAGAGTCAAACCTTAGCGTAAAGAGCGGGGCGTTGAGGAGGGGACAGCCCCTTTCATATACGGAATAATTTCTGCGGCATTTGTAGTTCTGCACCCCTTTCTGAATGCCTGGCTACTTGAATATCACTGTAAAATAAGTTTAATAGAGACACAAATAACATCACATTGATAAAAAAAAAACTTCTGTTCAAATAAAATTATGCAGATATAAAGTTTAGCCGGAGTCTCAACTATAGCAGTCTTTCTATGAAAACTTTCTAATTTCTATGAAATCCCTCATCGACCGTTAGGTCGAAGTGAATCTCCTTCTTATGTCTGCCACATATGGAGTATGGACACGGCTGGTCAATTACCAAAAACAGACGAAGGGTTTGAGCATGTAATAATTGCTGTAGAACATTTCAAAAAATATTTTACACTTCAAAATGTGAAAAATATTTTCAAAAAGTCGGTCCGGAAGTTTTTAAATAAAAAAATATTACTTATTTCGGTTTATTTGACATCTTGGTGATGGATAAACACGCTTTACACAAAACAACATGTAAACAGCCACATGTTGTTCAATTGTGTGAGGAACGTGTTAAAACACAATTTCATTTGCTGTTTTTACTGAGAAACCAACAATAATAATATTGCATGATGTAGCAGTAAATTTGTATTTTGGCACGAATCAAAACCTGAAAATTACAATGTTTCAGACATGCTAAATATAATCCAAATACAGGAGGTATTGTTATTGTTTTTTTTTTTTTTTTTTTCAAATCAGGCACAGATTTTGGCATAGGCCTTTGGGTCCGTGTCCCTTCCCTGAGCTTCCGAGATTCTATAAGATTTCCGATTAACTTCGGCTACGTAATTTCCACATACGCGCTAAACTTTTTGCATATTTGTTGGGAGGCTACCTTTTATTTTAAAATTAAGTTGCAGGCATGACCTGTTCATGGGAATATTTTTGCAGGGATTTCTTGTATAAAAATGATTTTACTGGCTTTTATTATTCTGGATATTTATTAGGAAAAAACGAATATTCTAGAAAAAGTTACGTGTTGCCATGTGTGTCACAATGATTATTTAACCTGTTTACATTAGGGATAAAACCAACAAGAATAAAACTTAGATATAAAAAGTTAGAAAAGAAATTGGGTAAAATTCTACTTTAGCTACTTTTGGCTATCTTAGAAAGGGTTTAGGTTAGGAAATTGAAACTTTCAGGGATGGGTCTACAGGCTAAAGTATGTCCTGAGAAGGTATTTTGAAGTACCTACCTCCACTCCTTCTCCCTCTAGAGGGTCCTGACCTGTGATGAGTAGATACCTATATATAACTCCGAACATGACCACGTGGTCATGTCAGCATTTTTAATACTGAACGAACTCCTTATATGGGCATAGCCTCCCTAGGGAGAATGATTGCGTAATCGGTCAATGACCTCTTTTTCCAAGGTCGATTTATTTGATGTTTCTATGTGTAATAACTCCGGAACGAAGGTTGCACATGCGCATTGAATTCTAACGGGAAACAATGTTATTGATCCAGGACTCGAGGGGGAAGTGAATTTCCGAGAACTTGATTGCGTAATCAAAGTGTGTCAACAACAACAACATCGACCTTGACATTCGCTGAGAGCGTGCAGTTACAACAACAACAACATCGACCTTGGAACACCTGTGCTGTCGACCTCAATTCACCTATCGTGAATCAATAATTCCCCTTAGAAACAACAAATTAATTCCCCTTTCTTGACAGATCAATCAACCAATGACATCATCTGTCAGACTTTAAAAATTTTCGCATAGAAACGATTCTCCAGGAATAGATCCAAGTCATTAATGTCTTTGCCTCGGAAACAACTCTTTTGGTCGAACTCCAAAGGATATTAATAGCCAAAGGCCATGGAAACAATTCTCCAAGAAACATCTTAGCGATGAATTGTTTTAGCGCGGGAATCAGGTTTCTTATTAATTTGAAATGCATTAGCGCAGAGATGCCAAAAACAAAAGGAACACGCTGAATTACGTTTAGGGATTATTTGGGCGAAAGTGTTTTAGACAGGTTATAGAACTATTTCGGCGAAATAGTTAGAGACATTTTAAAAGAAGATTTTTGAAGGGATTTTAGAAGAGTATTTAATGGTGAAACTCTGTGGTCGTTATAATACACAAGTTTCATTTGAACAGTGTTGTGAGGTCCTTTAACCCAACCCAAAGGGTTCCAATCCTCCTACCCCAACCCCGAAGGAAGCCCCCGGTCCTCAAAGGTCCCCCAAGCTTCCAAAGGGCCACCGGCACCCCCAAAGGCCCACCCAGACCCCCAAAGGCCATCCCTGGGCCCCACAAAGGCCCATCGGGCTCCCAAAAGACCAACGGGGTCCCAAAGGCCCTCCACCGGTCCCCAAATGTCCCCCTGGCCCCCAACTGCCCCTCCGGACCCCCAAAGACCCTCCCTGTGCCCCAAAAGCCCTCCCTGTGCCCCAAACGCCCTCCCCCGGCCCCCAAAGGTCCCTCGGACCAGAGAAGCGCCGCCGGGATGCGCTGTGGGCCAGGAAAGCGCCGCAGGATGTGCCGCAGGGATGCGCCGCGGGTCAGGAAAGCGCCGCAGGATGCGCCACGGGTCAAGAAAGCGCCGCAGGATGCGCCGAGGGGATGCACCGCAAAAAAAGTAAACTACAAAGTAAAAATTTCGAAATGTTATCCTCCAAACGCCCTCCTCAGACCTCCAAAGGCCCTCCCCCGGTCCTCAAAGGTCCCCCGGGCTCCCAAAGGGCCCACCGGACCCCAAGGGGCCCCCGGGCCCCCAAAGGTCCACCCCCGGCCCTCAAAGGTCCACAGGGCTCCCCAAGATCCACCCCCCGTACCCAACGGTCCACTGGGCTCTCAAAGGCCCTCCCCCGGTCCCCAAAGGTCCCCCGGGCTCCCAAAAGACCACTCACTCCTCCAGGGCCCCCGGATCCCCAAACGCCCTCCCTGGGCCCCAAAGGTCCTCCCCCGGTCCCCATACATGCACACAAAAACTTACACACACACAAAAACTCACACACACACACACAAAAACTTAAACAAACACATGAAAACTTACACACACACACGAAAACTTACACACACACACAAAAACTAACACACACACACACAAAAACTTACACACACACACACACACAAAAACTTACACAGGCAAACGAAAACTTACATTCAGACAAAAACTTACATGCACACAAAAACTTACACACACACACACACAACTTACACACACACACACACACGAAAACACACAAACACACGCAAAAAAAAACAATAAAAAAAAAAAATACACACACACACACACACACAAAAACTTACACATGAACACAAAAAAAAACTCACACAAAAAAACTAAAACATACACACACACACACACACAAATTACACACACACACACTAAAACTTACACACACACGCCAAAAATTACAAAAAAAGAAACTTACACACAAAAACACAAACAAAAAATAATAAACACACACAAAAAAAAAACTGGCACACACAAAAACTTACACACACACACACACACACACAAACTTACACTCACACACAAAAAACTTACATCCACACACAAAAGATTAGACACACAAAAACTTACACACACACACAAAAAAACTTAGAAAAACACGCAAAAACTTACATGCACACAAAAACTTGCACACACACAAAAACTAACACACACTCACAAAAACACACACACACACACAAAAAAACTTACACACACACACACACGAAAACTAAAACATACACTCCAAAAATTAATAAAACTCTACAACAATCAAAATCACACACACACAAAATTACACACACACACACAAAAACTTACACAATAACACTAAAACTTACAATCACACAAGATCTTAATTTCACACAAAAACAAACACTCACACACACACAAAAAACTTACACACACACACACACACACGAAAACTTACGCACACAAAAAAACTTACACACACACACACACACATAAAATAACAAATGAACACAAAAAAAAAAAACACACACACGAACAAAAACTTACACACACACACACACACACAAAACTTACACACACACACACGAAAACTCACACACACACGCCAAAACTTACACACACACACACAAAAACTTACACACACACACACACAAAAACTTACACATGCACACGAAAACTTACATGCACACAAAAACTTACATGCACACAAAAACTTACATGCACACAAAAACTTACACACAAACGCAATAAAAAACAAACACACACTAAAAATAAAAAACAAACAAACAAACTTACACACACACACACACACACACACACAATAAATTAAAAAAGAAAAAACAAAGAAAACACACATAAATGCACAAAAAATAACACACACACACACTCACAAAAAAAACAGAAAAACACACGAACACTAAAACGAACACTCCAAAACAAACAAACACAAATAATTACAAATGCACAATAAAACTAACACACACACAAACGAAAACTTACACACAAATGCCAAAACTTACACACACACACACACACACGCCAAAACTTACACAAACACGCCAAATCTTACACACACACACACAGACAAAACTTACACACACACACACACACGAAAACTCACACACACACACAAAAACACACACAAACAAACAAACAAACAAACACACACACAAAAACAAACACACTTAAAAAAGAAACCAAAAAAAAAAAAAACACACAAAACCAAAAAAAAAAAACAAAAAACAAACACACACAAAAATTACACACACACACACAAAAACTTATACACACACTCAAAAAATGACAAACAAAAAAAATTAC